>NW_007260855.1:140791-155061 GCF_000164805.1 Carlito syrichta
AAGGCTGAGGTGGAAGGATCGCCGGAGCCCAGTAAGTCGAGGCTGCAGTGGCCGGAAACGGCACTCCAGCCTGGGTGACGGAGTGAGACCCCAACTCAAAAAAAAAAGAAAAAGAAAAAGAAAAGAAAAAACCTGCATACTATATTCCATACCTACTTTAACTTCTTGAAGAGAGTCACAATACATATCAATGTATTAAACAGCCTGAGCAATACTGTAATAAAACCACACTTATTTTTGTTTAAACTACTGTTTCACCAAAGTTACCAAACCATAGAATCTTTTTTTTCTGGTGTATCTACTACCAAACATCAGGACTAATGTTCTGGGAAGCTCATCCTAAGAAATGCTTCTCTATAGTAACCAAGAGTGCATGCAACAAATAATCTCTTCCAAGAAAACAAACAATATTCTGCTATCTTAGGAGAGGTCCTATGAGACCTATATCCTTTGAAAAGCACATTTATTGACTTTAGCTTTCTTTCTTTTCTTTTCTTTTTTTTTTATTTATTGTAGAGATGAGGTTTCCCCATGTTGCCCAGGCTGGTCTTGAACCCCTGGGCTCAGGCAATCTTCTTGCTTTGGTGTCTCAAAGTGCTGGTATTATAGGAATGAGCCACCATGCCCGTACACAATTTTCTTTTTTTGAGTTAGAGTCTCACTCTGTCACCGAGGCTGGACTGCAGTGGTACACTCACGGCCACCATAACCTTGACCTGTTGGGCTCAGGTGATCCTTCTTCCTGGGCATTCCAAGTAGATGAAACTATAGTCACGTGCCACCATGCCTGGCTGACATTTTATTTATTGTAGAGATGCGGCCTCACCAAGTTGCCCAGGCTGGTCTCGAACCCGTGGGCTCAGGCAATCCTCTCACCTCAGCCTACCAAAGTGCTGGGATTATAGGCATGAGCCACCATGCCTGGCCCTGACTTTAGCTTTCTATTGAAAAACATCTCAAACCATCAAGAGAACAGGGAGACAGCCCACAGACTGGGAAAAAATATTTGCCAACTCCATGTCTGACAAAGGCCTAACATCAAGGATCTACAAGGAACTCAAATGTACTAAAAAGAAAAAAAAAAAACAGCCCCATTACAAAGTGGGCAAAATATATGAATAGACACTTCTCAAAAGAAGGCATACAAGCAGCCAACAGAAAATGTTCAGCCTCACTAGTCATCAAAGAAATGCAAATTAAAACCACACTGAGGTACCACCTAACTCCGGTCTGAATGGCCATTACCAATAACTCAAAAAATAACAGTTGCTGAAGAGGGTGTGGCGAAAAGGGAACACTTCTACACTGTTGGTGGGAGTGCAAACTAGTACAGCTTCTGTGGAAAGCAGTGTGGCGACTCCTAAAAGCTCTAAACATCAACCTCCATATGACCCCATAATCCCCCTACTGGGAATATACTCAGAAGAACTCAGATCACTTTATAAAAAAGATACCTGCACACGTATGTTTATTGCAGCATTGTTCACAATAGCAAGATCATGGAACCAACCATACTGCCCATCAAAAGAGGACTGGATTAAAAAAAGTGGTAGATATACGCAATGGAATATTATGCAGCCATAAAGAAGAACAAAGTGATGGACTTCATGGCAACCTGGATGGAATTAGAGTTTATAATACTGAGTGATCTTTCACAGAAACAAAGATCTGAGTATCACATGTTCTCACTCCTAAGTGGACCTATAACAACTACTGTAATACTATAACAAAAGGATTGACAGTAGTAGGAAACTGTGGGGGTGGGGGGACAGGGAGGTGGGATTGACAGTAATCGAGATCTGCCTGGGTGAGGGGGACACACCTCAACAACAAGGGTACTACACAAAGAATATTTGTATACCTAACCCTGAATTGTACCCCACAATTTAAAATGAAAAGAAAAGGAAAAAAAAAAGAAAAGAAAAACATCTCATGTTTAATATTCAGTCATTCAATAATTTACTATAATTGTTTTCTGGCATAAAAAGTTATACATGTTTGATGCAAAAAAATAAAATAATGCAGAAAGATTATATATAGATGCAAAAGTCCTCTTTAATCTTTTCTCTTAGAGATAATCGTTATCAGCTATTTAGTGTTATTCAGCTTTTAATATTTCATATTTGCAAAGTTGTTTTAGAATAACTGCTCAGTAGTAGGACAGTTGGGTCAGCTTTTGCTATTTAACAAAAGTGTGCACATTAATAATATAAAAACAAATCAGCCGGGCGTGGTAGCGCGTGCCTGTAATTCCGGCTACTCGGAAGGCTGAGGCGGAAGGATCACCGGAGCCCAGCAGGTCGAGGCTGCGGTGGCCGGGAGCGTCCACTGCATTCCAGTCTGGGCGACAGAGTGAGACTCTAACTAAAAAAATAAAATAAAATAAAATAATAATAATAATATAAAAACAGGCTGGACATGGTGGCTCATACCTGTAATCCCAGCACTTTGGGAGGCAGAGGTGAAAGGATTGCCTGAGCCCACAGGTTCAAGACCAGCCTGGGCAACATGGTGAGACCTCATCTCTATAATAAATAAAAAAATTATGTGGACATGGTGGCACGCCTGTAGTTCCAGCTATGGAAGGATGAGGCGGAAGGACTGCCTGAGCCCAGCAGGTCAAAGCCAAGGTGACTGTGAGCAGCGTGCCACTGCACTCCAGCCTGGGCAACAGAGTGAGACTCCAACTCAAAGTAAGTATAATAATAATATAAAAACATTTAAGCTTGAAAATAAATGTTCAAATAAATACAAGCATGTAAAACAATGTGAGAAAAGACAATATCAAAAGTTAAACACAGGTTGGGCATGGTGACTCACATCTGTAATCCCAGCAATCTGGGAAGCCAAGGAGGGAGGATTGCTTGAGTTCAAGAGTTTAAGACCAGCCCAGGTAACATAGCAAGACCCTATTTCTACAAAACGTAAAAATAAAAAAATTTTAAGAATTATCCAGGCATGGTGGCGCATGCTTGTTGTCCCAGCTACTTGGGAAGCTGAGATGTAAGGATCACCTGAGCCCACGAGATCAAGGCTGCGGTGGGTCATGATCATACCTCTGCACTCTAGCCTGAGTGGCAGAGTGAGACTCCGACTTGAAAAAAATCTAGGCTGTGCGCAGTGGCTCACATCTATAATCCCAGCACTTTGGGAGGCCGAGGTGAGAGGATTGCCTGAGCCTGCGGGTTCGAGACCAGCCCTGGCAACTTGGTGAGACCTCATCTCGACAATAAATCAAAATATTAGCCGAACATGGTGACACATGCCTGTAGTTCCAGCTACTTGGAAGGCTGAGCCGGAAGGATCGCCTGAGCCCAACAGGTCGAGGCTGCGGTAGCCAGGAGCATGCTACTGCACTCCAGCCTGCATGACAGAGTGAGACTCCAACTCAAAAAGAAAAAAGAAAAAAGCTAAACACAAAAGAGAAGACTAAAGAAGAAACAAACTTTGGGAAAAGAAAGCTGAAGACTCTGAAATCTGATAACTTCAAATAAGAGAACACACCAAAGATGTGAAGCAAAGGAATAACTTTTTACATGTTAGCATGCACAAAACATCTTTTGAATGCTCAACAGTATTATTTAAGAAGTTTACTCGCCAGGCTCGGTGGCTCAACCTGTAATCCCACGCCTTTGGGAGGCTGAGGTGAGTGGACTGCCTGAGCCTGCGGGTTCGAGACCCGCCTGGGCAGCAAGACTTCATCTCTACAATAAATAAAAAAAAATTAGCCGGGAGTGGTAGTGTGCGCCTGTAGTTCCAGCTACTTGGAAGGTTGAGGCGGAAGGATCGCCGGCCAGTAGGTCAAGGCTGCAGTGGCCGGGAGCGGCCATTGCACTCCAGTCTGGGCTACAGTGAGACTCCAACTCAAAAAAATAAAAATAAAATAAAATAAAAAGTTTACTCTATGGCTATTATACGTCAAGATATACTTACATAGGAAAATATTGAGAGGCTTAAAACTATAATTTATGCCAAAAAGAGAAAATGAATAAAATACATTACCAGTTGATAGTTATGATTAAGAGGGAGCTGTGTATCTGTCATACCAATCCAGGATTTGGAATGAAATGATCCACAGAAGAGGGTCTCCAGATAACTGTTATCCAGTTGACACCTGCAGCACCACTAATGGTCACCAGTGATAGCAAATAGATATTCATTTCCCCCTCTTTTAGTGGTGTTTCCAGGGACAAAGTGGAGATTGAAATTACAGACTAAAACTTTTGTGAATAAGACCATATGAGGCCGGGCTCAGTGGCTCAGCCTGTAATCCCGCGCTTTGGGAGGTCGAGGTGAGTGAATTGCCTGAGCCCGTGGGTTCAAGACCCGCCTGGGCAACTTGGCGAGACCTCATCTCTACAATAAATCAAAAAAATTAGCTGGGCGTGGTAGCACACACCTGTAGTTCCAGCTACTTGGAAGGCTGAGGTGGAAGGATCGCCGAAGCCCAGCAGGTTGGAGGCTGCAGTGGCGAGGAGCGGCCACTGCACTCCAGTCTGGGTGACTCAGTGAGACTCCAACTCAAAAAAAATAAAAAATAAAATTAAGACCATATGAATTATGATCCTGGATCTCTTCTGGGTCATGGTAGAACATCTGGCAATGGCATTCACAGTTATTTTGTGAAAGGATCTGATTTTCCTCTAGGTGACAACTTCAAAAGGTTTGAGTGCAAAGCCAACGGTGCATTTTCTTTTAATATCTCTGGCTGAAACATCAGAATGTTTTCATTCTATTCTATATCCTTCCAACTAACTCTCAGATCAGGTTCATTTCCTTCTGGGGCCCTTCTCCAGCCTTAGGATACCTTTTCTCAAGTGAGGACAGAGAACTATATGCAGTACTCAGACTTGGCTCTTATTTCCTGTCTCTGCAACAATAACAGTCCTAATGATCCCAAATTTGGGGGTTGAAGAAGCAATATGGACCAACATGTTCAAAGAACATGCTGACCCTCCTTCCCTAGCTGTGCTTAGGTAATAGCTAAAACTCTTTTTTTTTTTTTTTTTTTTTGAGTTATCGTCTCACTCTGTTGTCCAGGGTGGCATGTCAGAGCAATTTCAGTTTTTAAAAATAACCTTTTGGGCCAGGAACGGGGCTGAGGCAAGAGGATTGCTTGAGCCCAGAAGTTTGAGACCAGCCTTAGCATCATACGAGACCTCATAACAATGAAAGATAAAAACTATAAGCAGCCTGGGGAACTTGGCAAGACCTCATCTCTACAATAAATCAAAGAAAAAATTAGCCGGGAGTGGTAGCGCATGCCTGTAGTTTCGGCTACATGGAAGGCTGAGGCGGAAGGATAGCCTGAGCTCAGCAGGTCGATGCTGGGGTGGCTGTGAGTGTACCACTGCACTCCAGTCTGGGCGACGGAGTGAGACTCCAATTCAAGAAAAAAAGGTCTTTTTTAAGAACTGAGAAACAAATCCTTACATATATGGTGAATAGAGTTTTTTCTTTTTTTATTGTGGTAAAAAAGTATGGATGGATTTAGAGTCTATCATACTCCGTGATCTATCACAGAAACAAAGAACAGAATAACATATGTTCTCACGCATCAGCAGACCTTGAACAATTATCACAATACTATAAGAAAAGGATCAGCAGTGGTAGGAAACTACCAGGGGAGGGGGAAGTGGGATTGGCAGTTGAGGGACACTGTCAGGGGAAGGGGGGACACACGTCATCAACAAGGGTACCTGCATAATCAATATTTGTATACCTAACCCAGAATTGTACCCCACATCTTTAAAATAAAAAAATTAAAAATATAAAACATTAAATTTACCAGCTTAGCAATGTCTAACTGTACAGTTCAGTATGGTTAAGTAATTTTTACATTGCTGTAAAATAGATCTCCAGAACGTTTTCATCTTGCAAATCTGAAAATCTACACCCATTAAACAACAACTCATCTTTTCCCCTTTTATCAAGCTCCTGGCAACCACCTTCTGTTTCAATACATTTGACACCTTTGGATATGTCATACAGGATCTGTTTTTCCTATTTGGCTTATTTCACTTAGCATAGTGTCCTCAAGTTTCATCCATGTTGTAGCATGTGGTATGATTGCCTTCCTCTTTTTTTTTTTTTTTTTTTTTTTTTTGAGTTGAAGTCTCACTCTATCGCCCAGGCTGGAGTGCAATGGCATGCTCATGGTCACTGCAGCCTTGAGCTGCTGGGCTCAGGCAATCCTTCCTCCTCAGCCTTCCAAGTAGCTGGAACTACAGGCACACGCCACCACGCCCAGCTAATTTTTTGATTTATTGTAGAGATGAGGTCTCAACAAGTTGCCCAGACTGGTCTCGAACCCCTGGACTCAGGCAATCCTCTCGCCTTGGCCTCCCAAAGTTTTGAGATTAGAGGCTTGAACCACAACGCCCAGCGTCTTCCTCTTGAAAGCTGAAGACTATTTCATTGTTTATTCACTTATCTGTCAATAAACATTTGAATTGCTTCTACCTCTTGGTTATTGTGAATAGTGCTACTATGAACATAGGTGTGCAAACATCTCAAGACCCTTCTTTTTGTCTTTTTTTTTTTTTGAGTTTGAGTCTTACTCTGTCGCCCAGGCTGGAGTACAGTGGCACGCTCCCGGCCACCCCAGTGTCGACCTGCTGGGCTCCAGTGATCCTTCCACCTCAGCCTTCCGAGTAGCCGGAACTACAGGTGCAAGCTACCATGCCTGGCTAATTTTTGATTTATTGTAGAGATTTATTGTTGAGAAATTGGAACCTCTGTGGATTATTTAGAATTCCACAGGGGTTCCAATTTCTCAACATCCTCACCAAGATTTGTTATTTTCTAGTTTTTTTAATAGTAACCATACCAAATGATGTGAGGTGAAATCTCATTGTGGTTTCTCATTTGCATTTCTCAATTGATTAGTGATATTGAGCATCTTTTCATATGTGTGCAGGCTATTTGTATATCATCTTTGGAGAAATGTCTATTCAAGTCCTTTGCTTATTTATTTATTTATTTATTTATTTATTTGAGTTGGAGTCTCACTCTGCCGCCCAGACTGGAGTGCAGTGGCTGTTCCCGGCCACCGCAGCCTCTACCTGCTGGGCTCTGGCGATCCTTCTGCCTCAGCCTTCCAAGTAGCCGGAATTACAGGCGCGCGCTACCACGCCCGGCTAATTTTTTTGATTTATTGTAGAGATGAGGTCTCGTCTGCCCAGGCGGGTCTCGAACCCGCAGGCTCAGGCAATCCACTCTCCTCAGCCTCCCAAAGGCGTGGGATTACAGGCTGAGCCACCGAGCCTGGCTAGGTTGCTTTTTTATGCTGTTAATTGTGTCCTTTGATACATGAAGGTATCAAAGATGTATCTCTTGGCAGGAGACTGACTGGGTGAATCATGCTTCAGGAAGAAGTCTTAAATTATATATAATTTAAGTTTCATGTAATCCCATTTATCTATATTTGGTTTTGTTGCTGGTGGTTTTTTGTGTTATATCCTATAAATCATTGCCAAACCCAATATCATGAGCTTCCCCTACATTTTCTTCTAGTTTATTAGATTTAGGTCTTATCTTTAAGTTTTTAATGCACTTTGAGTTAATTCTTGTATATGGACCTTTGTTCAAGCCAGGGCACAGTGGCTCATGCCTATAATCCCAGCACTTTGGGAGGTGGAGGCAAGAGGATTGCCTGAGCCAGGCGTTTGAGATCAGCCTGGGAAACTTGACGAGACCTGTCTCTACAATAAATCAAAAATTTAGCCAGGTGTGGTGGCGCACACCTGTAGTTCCAGGTACTTGAAAGGCTGAGGCGGAAGGATTACCTGAGCCCAGCATTTTGAGGTTATGGTGACTATGAGCCTGCCACTGCAAAAAAAAAAGATAAAGTTCAACTTAATCCTTCTGCATGTGAATAATCAGTTTCCCCAACACCATTTGTTGAAGAAACTGTCTTTTTCCCACTGAGTGGTCTTGACCCTTGTTGAAGATCATTTGACCATCCATGGGTTTATTTCTGGGTTATCTATTTTGTTCTATTGATCTATTTGTCTGTCTTTATGCCAACACCACATCATTCATTTTACTTGCTATAACTGTAAAATATGTTTTGAGATTAGTAAGTGTGAGTCTTCTGACATTGTTGTTTTTTTTTTTAATTTTTATTCAGGGTCTCACTCTGTCTCCCAGGATGGAGTACAGTGGCATGATCATGGCTCACCGCAGCCTTGAACTACTGGACTCAGGTGATACACCTGCCTCAGTCTCCCACGTAGCTGGGGCTACAGGTGCATTCCACCATGCCTGATTAATTTTTTGATATTTTGTAGAAACAAAGTCTCACTGTGTTGCCTAGGCTGGTCTTGAACTCTGTGACTCAAGCAGTCCTCTTGCCTTGGCCTCCCAAAATGCTGCAATGACAGGTGTGAGCCTCCATGCATGACCCTGTTCATCTTTTTCAAAATTATTTTGGCTACTCAGGATTCATTAAGATTCCATATGAATTTTGGGATAAAATTTGCTATTTTCTATTTAAAAAATGCCACTGAAATTTTGATAGGGATTAGTTTGAGTATACAGGTCACTTTGAGTTAAAAGATGTCTTTTTTTAGCCAAGTTTTCATTAAACATGTCCCCACAACTAAGAGATAGTACTAAGAAGCAAAATTTGTCCTAACACATGTTTACAAATTAACCAAGATTACACAACACATGGAGAACTTTTAATGCAATCAATAAACATTTACATCATTTATTTTAAAATTATTTTATTTCAATAGCTTTAGGGATTGCAAACAGTTTTTGGTTACCTGGTTGCATTTTTCAGTGGCAGAGAAGTCTGGGCTTTAAGTGTACCCACCACCCTCACCTGTACACATTGTACCTGATGGTGTTTTCATCCCTCCATCCCTTTCCTCTTCCCCATTCTGAGTCTCCACATTTATATCACTTTTAATACTGATAAATATTCCCTTGTGTAAATGTACTATAATTTATTTGACCAGTTTATTTAAAAAATATTTAGATATTCTGCCTTTTTAAGTAGGTAAGAATGTGAAAGCATCCTTCAATATGCTTCTTGAGGCCAACCATGGTGGCTCATGCCTGTAATCCCAGTACTTTGGGAAGCAGAGGTGAGAGGATTGCCTGAGCTCATAGGCTTGAGACCAGCCTGGGCAACTTGGCAAGACCTCATTTCTACAATAAATAAAAATTAGCTTGGTGTGGTGGCGCATGCCTGTAGTTCCAGCTACTTGGGAGGTTAAGGTGGAAGGATCCCCTGAACCCAGCAAGTCGAGGCTGCAGTGGCCTTGAGCATGCCACTGCACTCCAGCTTGGGTGACAAAGTGAGATTCTGACTCAGAAAAATGTATATATATACTCCTTGGTTTGTCTTCCTGATGGTTTTCTTTTGTTACGTCAATGAATATACATGTTTTTAAGACCTTTGCTATATCCTGCTAAGTGGATTCTTTTTTTTTTTGAGTTGGAGTCTCACTCTGTTGCCCAGACTGGAGTGAAGTGGCTGCTCCCGGCCACTGCAGCCTCGACCTGCTGGGCTCCGGTGATCGTTCCACCTTAGCCTTCTGCGTAGCCGGAATTACAGGCGTGCGCTACCACGCCCGGCTAATTTTTTTGATTTATTGTAGAGATAAGGTCTTGCCTGCCCAGGCGGGTCTCGAACCCAGGGGCTCAGGCAATCCACTCACCTCAGCCTCCCAAAGGTGTGGGATTATAGGCTGAGCCACCGAACCTGGCTGCTAAATTGCTTTTAAAAGTTTAACCCATGTAGGCTCCAACTAGCAGTGTGTGGTTGTCTGCCAGAGTCCCGCTCCGGCAGAGTTTGGAGATTCCCAAAGGTGGAGATGGCATAGCAATTGTGAGAAAGAGAGAAAGAAAGAGGCTGGATTTGTGTCTAGTGCAGAAACCATTTATTGGGAATTGCAATGGGTCTTTTATCCCCAAATTTTGCATAGTCAGTCTCACATGTCTTTCATGTGAACACAAAGCCGGGTGTGTGAGGGGCGTCCCCCACCCACCAGATGTTCTTTCAGTTATGAGGAAGAAAATTCCATAACAGATGTTAACCTTAATCCATGACTGCCTATCCTATAAACCTTTTTCATCCTATGCTGATTTATACTAATACTAAGTTAAACAATTCTATAGAAACTTAAATACTTACTTTACAACTTAAAGCAGCCCATCCCAGAATGTTTGGAATGTGGACCAAAGTTCACAGTGGGCTACCTGCAAGTAACCTAGCCGCATTCTTTCAACAAAATGGCAGTTTAAAATTATATTTCTAGCCGGGCTCGGTGGCTCAGCCTGTAATCCTGTGCTTGGGGAGGCTGAGGTGAGTGGATTGCCTGAGCCCGCGGGTTCGAGACTTGCCTGGGCAGCAAGACCTCATCTCTACAATAAATCAAAAAATCAGCCGGGCATGGTAGCGCATGCCTGTAATTCCAGCTACTCGGAAGGCTGAGGCAGAAGGATCGCCGGAGCCCAGCAGGTCAAGTGCAGTGGCCAGGAGCGACCACTGCACTCCAGTCTGGGTGACAGAGTGAGACTCCAACTCAAAAATAAATAAATAAATAAATAAAATAAAATAAAATAATATTTCTAAAACCATATTCTACAATTTACACCTTACTCAACTTCAATAAATCCTAAAATCACAACCCAGAAGCCTGTGACCAATACTAAGGCTCTTAGATGTGACCCGAGTTTGAACTGCAAGTTGTGTGAAAAATGGGAACAACGAGCTTCTAAAGTTAGCTTGTGTTAGTCCCGGACTCAGAGTTTTTATGTTTGAGCTTACAGGAGCTTTTTCTGTTTATAGTGCTAAGAAGAAAGGGGGAGGAAATGGGGTCAACATCTCCCAAACGCATCCTAGTAGTCTTGGGGTCAATGGCTCTTCCTGAGCCCTAATGCTCAGTGAGCCTCTGTGGCCGGCTTCCAACAGTTGTCTATGGCCCTTTATCTTGCTTAACGTGAGTGCTATTATTTGTAAAATTGTTTTAAATTTATTTTTATTTTTAAGTGTATTATTATATTTTTAGAGGTGAGATCTTGCTATGTTACCCAGGCTGGATTCAAATTTCTGGGCTCAAGTGATCCTGTTGCTTCAGCTTGCAGAGTAGCTGGGACTACAGGTGCATCACTGTACACAGCTTATTAGTTATTTCTTTATCTTTGAGTCAGGGTTTTACTCTGTGGGTCAGGCTGGAGTGTAGTGTCATGATCACGGCTCACTGCAGCCTTGGCCTCCTCAGCTCAGGTGATCCTTTGACCATAGCCTCCAGGGTAGCTGGGACCATAGGCATTCACCACCACATCTGGCTAACTTTTTTGATTTTTTTTTGTAGAGACAGGTCTCCCTATACTGCCCAGGCAGGTCTCAAATCCTGGGTTCAAGCGGTCGTCCCACCTTGATCTTCCAAACTGCTGGGATTGCAGGTGTGAGCCACCACATGTGGCCAGCCAGCTTATTTTTTCAATCTTTGCCTTGATTATTTTTCAGTGCTTTACTTTTAAAGCAAACTTAGTTACATATTCCAAAATCCATATTTACAAAAAAGAATATTAGAAGATATCTATCCAGCTGGGCTCGGTGGCTCAGCCTGTAATCCTGCGCCTTGGGAGGCTGAGGTGAGTGGATTGCCTGAGCCCGCGGGTTCAAGACCTGCCCGGGCAACTTGGCGAGACCTCATCTTTACAATAAATCAAAAACTAGCTGGGTGTGGTAGCGCGCCTGTAGTTCCAGCTACTTGGAAGGCTGAGGCGGAAGGATTGCTGGAGCCCAGCAGGTCGAGGCTGCGTTGGCTGGGAGCAGCCACTGCACTCCAGTCTGGGCGACAGAGTGAGACTCCAACTCAAAAAAAAAAAAAGAAGATATCTATCCAAATTAAGGAGTGTTGACTAAGTTCTTTTAATTACTTGGGAGAGAGTTGAGAATTTCAAGCTTTCCATAAACACCCAGTTTTTCTTCTATTTTCAAATTTTCTTTTTTTTTTTCAGTCAGCATCTCACTCTGTCACTCAGGCTAGAGTGCAATGGCACACTCATGGCCACTGCAGCCTCGACTGCTGGGTTCAGGTGATCCTTCTGATTCAGCCTTCCAAGTAGCTGGAACTGTGGGCACACGCCACCAATAATTTTTTTATTTATTGTAGAGATGAGGTCTCGCCAAGTTGCCCGGGCTGGTCTCAAACCTATGAGCTCAGGCAATCGTCTCATTTCAGCCTCCCAAAGTGCTGGGATTAAAGGCGTGAGCCACCATGCCCAATCTCAAAATTTTTACCTAGTCTCTGCAAGTTTTGTTCCCCTTCTGTTCCACCAGATATTTGTGCGCCTCTTTTCTTTTCTTTTCTTTTTTTGAGTTGGAGTCTCACTCTGTAGCCCAGACTGGAGTGCAGTGGTCGCTCCCAGCCACTGCAGCCTCGACCCGCTGGGCTCTGGCGATCCTTCCACCTCAGCCTTCCAAGTAACTGGAATTACAGATGCACGCTACCACGCCCGGCTAATTTTTTGATTTATTGTAGAGATGAGGTCTCGCCAAGTTGCCCAGGCAGGTCTCGAACCTGCGGGCTCAGGCAATCCACTCACCTCAGCCTCCCAAAGAGCAGAATTACAGGCTGAGCCACCAAGCCCGGCTTGTGCGCTTCTTTTCAAAGTAAGTTCTACTGGCTTTCAAAAGCTAGCAAAATTTTTTTTTTTTTTTGAGTTGGAGTCTCACTCTGTCGCCCAGACTGTAGTGCAGTGGCCACTCCCGGCCACTGCAACCTTGCCTGCTGGGCGCCAGCAATCCTTCTGCCTCAGCCTTCCAAGTAGCTGGAACTACAGGCAAGCGCTACCACGCCTGGCTGATTTTTTTTTATTTATAGTAGAGATGAGGTCTTGCCAAGTTGCCCAGGCGGGTCTGGAACCCGCGGGCTCAGACAATCCAGTCACCTCAGCCTTCCAAAGGCGCGGGATTACAGGCTGAGCTACCGAGCCCAGCTTAAAAACTAGCAAATTAAGACCAAACTTCTGTGCCTGGTGTGGTGGCTCACACCTATAATCCCAGCACTTTGGGAGACTGAGATGAGAGGATTGCCTGAGACCACGGGTTTGAGACCAGCCTGGGAAACTTGGCAAGACCTCGTCTCTACAATAAATAAAAAATTGGCTGGGCATGGTGGCACGTGTCTATAGATCCAGCTACTTGAAAGGTGGAAGGATTGCCGGAGCCCAGCAGGTCGAGGCTGCAGTGGCTGGGAGCATGCCACTGCCCTCCAACCTGAGTAACAGAGTGAGACTCCAACTCAAAAAATAAATAAATAAATAAACAAATAAATAAATAATAAACGGAGTTCGTTTGCGGGGTGTAGTGGCTCCCGCCTATAATCCCAGCACTTTGGGAGGCCGAGGTGAGAGGATTGCCTGAGCTCACAGGTTTGAGACCAACCTAGGCAACTTTGCAAGACCTCATCCTCACAATAAATTTAAAAAAAAAAAAACAAACACCCAAACAACAACAAAAAGACCAAACTCCTTAGTCTGGTATTCAAGCCTTTCCAGTTTAATCTTTTGATTCTTCCTTACACAGACCATCACCCTGTCAGTGAGGCTACTCTCAGCATTTCCTAAACACACCTAGTGCTTTTCTGTATCTGTTTTCGTGCTGCTCCTCTTCTCAAAAGAGCCTTCTTCTCATCATAACCTATAGAAAGTAAAACTTAAGCCGGGCTCGGTGGCTCAGCCTGTAATCCTGCGCCTTTGGGAGGCTGAGGTGAGTGGATTGCCTGAGCCCGCGGGTTTGAGACCCACCTGGGCAGCGAGACCTCATCTCTACAATAAATCAAAAAATCAGCTGGGCATGGTATCACATGCTTGTAATTCCGGCTACTCGGAAGGCTGAGGCAGAAGGATCACCAGAGCCCAGCAGGTCGAGGTTGCGGTGGCCAGGAGCGGCCACTGCACTCCAGTCTGGGCGACAGAGTGAGACTCCAAATAAAAAAAAAGAAAGTAAAATTTACACGCCATCATCTTGTGATTCTGCATATCATTTTTTCCTCCTTGGAACACATACAACATTTTGGATGTACCTCTGAGTATTCTGCCTTGCAGAATTTTTTCCCCAGCACTAGCCTATGAATGCCTTCAGCAGAAGAGGTCATTGTCTTAATCTCCGTATCCATTCTAGAGCCTAACAGAGCACCCGACCTATAGTAGTCCCTCACCCATGAACTTTTTAAAAATTTTTTATTTTATTTTATTTTTTGAGTTGGAGTCTCACTCTGTCACCCAGACTGGAGTGTAGTGGC
>NW_007260855.1:155543-157472 GCF_000164805.1 Carlito syrichta
GGCAATCCACTCACCTCAGCCTCCCAAAGGCGCGGGATTACAGGCTGAGCTACCGAGCCTGGCTCACCCATGAATTTATGGATAAAGACAAAATGTTACTTCTCCTATTGCAAGTCCACTAGAAATAAGTATTTGCTCATTAAAAATTTTACCTACAAACATCCTTCTTTGAACAACATAGTTTGCATAGAGCAAACAATTTTTAAGGCCTTCTCTAGTTCTGATTCTTTATAGTTCTAAAATCATCTGAGACTCTGTAATATCCTACCTGATTTCAGCCTTCATGTCTTAATTTGGATTCCTCCCAAACAGACTTTGAGGTAAGGATTTGAGTGTAGTTTATTTGGGAAATGATACCAGTAAGAGAGTGGGAAAATAAAAAAGGGAAGGAAAGCCGGGCTCGGTAGCTCAGCCTGTAATCCCAGCGCTTTGGGAGGCTGAGGTGAGTGGATTGCCTGAGCCCGCGGGTTCGAGACCCACCTGGGCAGAGAGACCTCATATCTACAATAAATCAAAAAATCAGCTGGGCGTGACAGCACATGCATGTAATTCCAGCTACTCGGAAGGCTGAGGCAGAAGGATCGCCGGAGCCCAGTAGGTCGAGGCTGCGGTGGCCGGCAGCGGCCACTGCACTCCAGTCTGGGTGACAGAGTGAGACTCCAACTCAAAAAAAAAAAAAAAAAAGGGAAGGGAAGGCCACCAAGTTATGAAGGCAGTTGTCACTGAGGATAAATGGAACTCTGGGAGTCAGTGAAGATACGTATGTCAGAGCTATCCTACCCAAGAAGGGAGATGGGGTGTTTATAAACTAACTCTGTCAGTCATTGATTCAGAGCTGCTCCTGAGAGACCTTAATTCTCAACATTTTCAGATGGCTCATTGGAGGGCAGAGGGTACTCTTTGCCAGAAGATGTCAGGCAGTTGTAAGTTGGTGGCATAAATATAACAGGCAGGAGAAGACTGATGGGGTCTACCGTGCTTCAGAAGAAGTCTGAAGTTATATATACTTTTAAAGATCAGGGAATTTTGAGCATATTTTTAGGTTATATATGCAAGAGTAACAGAAAAATCCATGTTGGAGTCGGGTGTGGTGGCTTAAGCATGTAATCCCAACACTTTGGGAGGATGAGGCAAGGGAATTGACTGAGCCCAGGGGTTCAAAACCAGCCTGGGCAACTTGGCAAGATCTCGTCTCTACAATAAAAATTAGCTGGGTGTGGTGGTGCACACCTGTAGTTCCAGCTACTTGGAAAACTGATGCGGAAAGACTGTCTGAGCCCAGTAGGTCAAGGCTTCAATAGTCATGAGCATGCCACTGCACTCCTGGATGACAGAGTGAGACATCGACTCATAAAAACAAACAAACAAAAAAATCCCTGTTGGAACAAAAGGTCACAGAAACAAAACACGGTGTAGCCAGAGATGCACAGTTCTAATAGAAAAACCAAATTATCTTATGAAAAGTGTGGAAATCATTTAAAAACACACAAAAACCCCTGTTAAATCCAATTCTATTTTTTTTCTCTATAATCAGGTCATTTTTTTTTTTTAAATTGAGGCAGAGTCTCACCATATTGCCCAGGTTGGTCTGTAACTCCTGGGCTCAAGTGATTCTCCTACCTTGGCTTCTCAAATTTCTGGGATTACAGGTGTGAGCCATCATACCGGATCTCTTTAGGCAAATTTGAAATGTGGAATATGTAAACCTTTAGATAGATGAAGACTAGAATAAAAAATTTTTTAAAATCTTTCTTTTATTGTTATTTTTTAAGATGTGGGGTACATTCAGAATTAGGTATACAAGTGGTCATCAAACATCTAAAGTTTGGGCCTCCCTTTGATTCCCACTTTGCCTGGTTTGAGATCAGATGTTGTGTGCTCCCCCAACTCCTACCTCCCTGCCCCCCCCCGCAGTGTCCTGCTACTGCC
>NW_007260855.1:157810-161603 GCF_000164805.1 Carlito syrichta
TCTATAAACCTTTTTCATCCTAAGCTGATTGATTTATGCCAAGTTAAACAATTCTATAGAAGCATAAGTATTTACTTTACAAATGAAAGTGACCCATCCCAGAGTGTTTGGAATGTGGCCCAGTCCAAAGCTCACAGTGGGCTACCTGCAAGTAACCCAGTTGCATTCTTTCAACAAAATGGCTGTCTTCTAAAACCATATTCTACAATTTATACCTTCAATAAATCCTAAGATCATGATCCAGAAGCCTGTGACCAATACTAAGGCTCTTAAATACGACACGAGTTTGAATTATAAGTTGTGTGAAAGTCAAAACTGCAGTTTGTGGAAGAATGGGAGCAATGAGCTTCTAAAGTTAGCTTGTGTTCATCCCAATCTCAGAGTTTTTATGTTTTGAGCTCACAGGAGCTTAATCTGGTTAGTGCTGAGTGGAAAGGGGGAGGAAATGGGGTCAATAGCTCCCGAACGCATCCTCGTGGTCTCGGGGTCAACGACCCTTCCTGATCCCTAACGCTCAGTGGGCCTCCGTGGCCAGCTCCCAACATAAATCCATCAAAGTTGCTGCAAAGTCCATAAGTTTGAATTTATTTATGGCTATGTAACATTCCATTTTGTATATGTACCACATTTTCTTTTTATCCAGTCCAGCTTTGGGCAGCACAGTTAGTTCCATGTTTTGGCTATTGTGAATAGTGCTGCAATAAACATGCATAAGCTGGGCTCGATGGCTCAGCCTGTAATCCCGTGCCTTGGGAGGCTGAGATGAGTGGATTGCCTGAGCCCGCGGGTTTGAAACCCGCCTGGGCAACTTGGCGAGACCTCATCTCTACAACAAATCAAAAATTAGCCGGGCATGGCAGCGCGCGCCTGTAGTTCCAGCTACTTGGAAGGCTGAGGCAGAAGGATTGTCGGAGCCTAGCAGGTTGAGGCTGCGGTGGCTGGGAGCGGCCACGGCACTCCAGTCTGGGTGACAGAGTGAGACTCCAACTCAAAAAAAGAAAAAAAATGAAATAAAATAAAAAACAAGCATGCATGTGCAGTTATCTTTTTTGGTAGAATGATTTGAGTTCCTCTGGTTATATTCACAGTAGAGGGATTACTGAGTCATGTGGAAGATCAATTTCTAGTTCTTTTAGAAATCACCACACTGGTTTTTTGTTTGTTTGGTTTGCTTTCAATTTTTAATTTTAAAGAGTTAGGGTACACTTCAGGGTTAGGTATACAAAAGTTCATTATGCAGGTACTCTTATTGATGAGATGTGACCCCTCCCCCGGCAATTTCCCACTACTGCCAATTCTACCTCCCTCCCCTGGCAGTTTTCTACTATTGCCAATCCCTTTCTTATAGTATTATGATAATTGTTCAAGGTCCGCTTATGAGTGAGAAATATGTTTCTGTGATAGATTAGACTCTAAATCCATCCAAGTTGCTGCAAAGTCCATATGTTTGTCCTTATTTATGACTTCATATTATTCCATTGTGCATATGTATCAAACTTTTTTTTTATCCAGTCTAGTTTTTTTTTTTTTTTTTTTTTTGAGTTGGAGTCTCACTCTGTCGCCCAGACTGGAGGGCAGTGGCCGCTCCCGGCCACCGCAGCCTCGACCTGCTGGGTTCCGGCAATCCTTCTGCCTCAGCCTTCCGAGTAGCCGGAATTACAGGCATGCGCTACCATGCCCGGCTGATTTTTTGATTTATTGTAGAGATGAGGCCTCGCTGCCCAAGCGGGTCTCGAACCCGCGGACTCAGGCAATCCACTCACCTCAGCCTCCCAAAGGTGCGGGATTATAGGCTGAGCCATCAAGCCTGGCTTATCCAGTCTAGTTTTAATGGGCAGCAGTTGATTCCATGTTTTTGCTATTGTGAACAGTGCTGCAATAAACATGCATGTGCAGGTATCTTTTTTGTAGAATGATTTGAGTTCTTCCGGGTATATTCCTAATAGGGGAATTGCTAGGTCAATTTCTAGTTCTTTCAGAAATCGTCACACTGTTTTCCAAAGAGGTTGCACTAGTTTGCATTCCTACCAGCAGTGTAGAAGCATTCCTTTTTCTCTGCATCCTCACCAGCATCTATTGTTGTTTGTTTTATTAATGATGACCATTCCCACTGGGGGTAGGTGGTGTCTCAGTGTGGTTTTTGATTTGCATTTCTCTGATGATTAGTGAGCCTGAGCAGTTTTCCATGTGTCTGTGGCTACCCATATGTCTTCTTTTAAGAAGTGTCTATTCATGTCTTTTGTCCACTTTTTTTAATGGGGCTGTTTGGTTTTTTTCCTTTTGTCACATGTGAGTTCCTTGTAGATTCTGGATGTTAGGCCTTTGTCAGATATATATTTGGCAAATATTTTTTTCATTCTGTGGGCTGTCTCCCCGCTCTTTTGATGGTTTCTTTTTTTTTTTTTTTTTTTGAGTTGGAGTCTCACTCTTTGTTGCCCAGGCTGGAGTGCAATGGCATGCTCATGGCTACTGTAGCCTTGACCTGCTGGTCTTTGGTGTTCTTCCCGCCTCAGCCTTCTAATTAGCTGGAACTACAGATGCACACCACCATGCCTGACTAGGTTTTTGTTTGTTTGTTTGTTTGTTTGTTTGTTTGGGTTTTTTGGTGTGTGATTTATTGTAGAGACGAGGTCTCACCAAGTTGCCCAGGCTGATCTCGAACCCTTGGGCTCAGGCAATCCTCTCGCCTTGGCCTCCCAAAGTGCTGGGATTATAGGCAGAGCCACTACGCTGGGTCAATGGTTTCTTTTACTTTGCAGAAGCTCTTTAGTTTAATTAGCTCCCACTTCTCTATCTTATCTCTTTTTTTTTTTTTTTTGAGTGGGAGTATCACTCTGTTGCCCAGACTGGAGTGCAGTGGCCACTCCCGGCCACTGCAGCCTTGACCTGCTGGGCTCTCGTGATCCTTCTGCCTCTGCCTTCCAAGTAGCTGGAACTACAGGCGCGCTACCACGCCCAGCTGATTTTTGATTTATTGTAGAGATGAGGTCTCACCAAATTGCCCAGGTGGGTCTCGAACCTGCGGGCTCAGGCAATCCACTCACCTCAGCCTCCCAAGGCGTGGGATTACAGGCTGAGCCACCGAGCCCGGCTGGGAATAATTATTCTTATGCCTATGTATGTCTAAGGAAAGGTTAAGAAACTTCCACAGGGTCATGGTGCTGCAAGTGAAAGAAAGGATTTGTACCTCTGAGAGTTCATAATTTTTTTCTTTTAACTTTTTATTATAGAAAACTTCATACAGATACAAAAGTAGGCGGGATTGTATAATGAATTTCCATGTAATCACGTCAACAATAATCAACTCAGGGTAATTTCATTTCATCTAGGGCCCCACTCATTTGCTCCTTTCTGTATTACTTTGCAGCAAATTCCAGATATCGATTACTTTTTCCATAATACACTTTTTATGTATCCTTACAAGATGAAGATTCTTTAAGCAAAACCATAATAGTATTATCACGTCTAAAAAACTGAAGAACAATTCCTTAACATCACCAAATATTCTGTTTGAATTCCCAATTGTCTTATAAATGTCTTAATTATTTTAAAGTGTAATTGTTTGACTCAGCATTCCAATAGGGCCACACTTTGCAGCTGATTAACTTTTTACTTAAATCTCGTTTAATCCATAGTAGTTTTCCCAACCACCTCACTTTTTCCCTCCTTGCAATTCAGCTTTTGGCATGACAGGATCATCTGTCCTAGTGAGTTTCCTATAGTCCACATTCTTTACCTTAACATCATTCTGCCTCTGGGGTCTTATACTATGGTCTTGTTTCATAGATTTCAG
>NW_007260855.1:161623-166035 GCF_000164805.1 Carlito syrichta
CGCCAAGTTGCCCAGGCGGGTCTCGAACCTGCAGGCTCAGGCAATCCACTCACCTCGGCCTCCCAAAGTGCTGGGATTACAGACTGAACCACTGAATCCGGCCTCTTATCTCTTATGACATGGACATCTGGGGTTTTGATCAGGAAATGGCTACCTACTCTGATTCCCATAAAGATGTTACCTGTGTTTTCTAAGATTCTTATAGTTTCAGGTTTTATGTTTAGGTCTTTGATCTATTTTGAGTTGATTTTTGTGTGTGGTGATAGGTCGAGGTTATGTTTCAATCTTCTGCATGTGGTCAGCCAGTTTTTCCAGCACCATTTATGGAATAAGTTATTTTCTCCCCAATGGTTGTTGTCGGAGCCTTTGTTGAAGATGAGTTGGTTGAGAAATTGCTTCTGGGATCTCTGTCTTGTTCTATTGGTCTATGTGCTTGTTCTTGTACCAATACCAGGCTATTTTGACTATTGTAGCCTTATAGTAAAGTTTAAAGTTTGGAAGTGTGATACCTCCTGCTTTGTTTCTTTTGCTGAGGATTGTTTTGCTATTTGTGGCTGTTTATGTTTCCATATAAATTTCTGTATTGTCAGTTCCAGGTCTAAGTAGAATGATGTTGGTAATTTAATGGGTATTGTGTTGAATGTGTAGATTGCCTTTGGTAGGATGGACATCTTAACAACGTTGATTCTTCCTATCCATGAGCATGGAATATTTTTCCATTTGTCTGTATCTTCTTTAATTTCTTTGAGCAGTGTTTTGTAGTTTTCATTGTAAAGGTCTTCCATTTCTCTGGTCAGGAAGATGCTGAGGTATTTCTTTGGGGGGGGCTATTGTGAATGGAATTGTGCTTTTTATTTGTTTCTCTGCCTGTTTGTTGTTGGTGTACAAGAATGTGACTGGACCAGGTGCAGTGACTCAAGCCTGTAATCCCAGCACTTTGGAAGGCTGAAGCAAGAGGATTGCCTGAGTCTGGGAGTTCGAAACCAGCCTGGGTAATGTGGTAAGACCTCGTCTCTACAATAAATCAAAAAATAAGCCAGGGGTGGTAGTGTGTGCTTATAGTTCCAGCTATCTGGAAGGCTGAGGCAGAAGATGAGCTCAGTAGGTCAAAGTCTCAGTGCCCATGAGTGTGCCACTGCACTCCATTCTGGGCAACAGAGTGAGACTCCAACCAAAAAAAAAAAGTGACTATCTTTTGCATGTTGATATACCCTGAGACTTTACCAAAGTCCTTTATCAATGTAAGGAGGTTTTTTGACTTTCTCTTGGATTTTCGAGGTATAAGATCATATCATTAGCAAAGAGGGATAACTTTACCTCTTTTCCTATTTGGATACCCCTCATTTCCTTCTCTTGTCTAATTGCTCTAGCTAGGACTTACAACACAATGTTGAACAGAGGGGTGAGAGTAGGCAGCCTTGTCTTATTCTGGTTTCCACAGTAAATGCTTTCAGTTCCTGTTCATTTAGCAATATGCTGGCTGTGGGTTTATCGTAGATGGTGCTTACTATTTTGAGGTATATTCCTTCTATGCTTAATTGTTCAAGGGTTTTTATCAAGAAGGGATGCTGGATTTTTTCAAAAGCCTTTATGCATCTAATGATATAATCATGTGGTTCTTGTTTTAACATCTGTCGGTGTATTTAATAACATATATGGTCTTGCAGATGTTGAACCAACCCTGCATCCCAGGATGAAGCCTACTTGTTCATGGTGGATGATTTTTGAGATGTGTTGTTAGATCCAATTTGCTAGAACCTTGTTGTGAATTTTTGCATCTATGTTCATCATGGATATTGGTTTGTAATTCTTTTTTTTTGTTGGATCTTTACCTGGTTTGGGTCTCAATGTGATATTAGCTTCATAAAATGATTTGAGGAGAGTTCCATCTTTCCCAATGCCTGGAATACTTTCAGTAGGATTGGTATCATCTCTTCCTTGTATGTTTGTAGAATTCTGCTGGAAGGCCATCTGGTCCAGAGCTTTTTTTTTTTTTTAGGTAGTTTCCTTATGATGGAGTCAATTTCCTGGGTTGTTATTGATCTATTTAGTGTCTAATGTCTTCTTGTTTCAACCTTGGGTGGTTGTGTGATGTCAGAAATTGCTGGAGACCAGCTCCAGCTGGGTTCAGGGTACCTCAAAGTTGGAGACGGCGTCGGCGATTGGGGGGGAAGGAGAGAGAGAGAGAGAGAGAAAGAAAGAGACTGGACTCCAGTCTAGTGCAGAAGCCATTTGATGGGAATTATAACTGGTCTTTGATACACAGTCAGGTCTGTGAGGGGTGTTCCCCACCCACCAGATGTTCTTTCAGGTATAATCCCATAACCTAATCGATGAAAACTTAATCCATTTATTCAACTTCAATAAATCCTAAGATCATGACCCAGAAGCCTGTGACCAATACTAAGGCTCTTAGATGTGACCTGAGTTTGATTATAAGTTGTGTGAAAGCCAAAACTGCAGTTTGTGGAAGAATGGGAGCAATGAGCTTCTAAAGTTAGCTTGTGTTCATCCCAGTCTCAGAGCTTTTATGTTTTGAGCTCACAGGAGCTTAATCTGGTTAGTGCTGAGTAGAAATGGGGAGTAAATGGGGTCAATAGCTCCCGAATGCATCCTACTGGTCTCGGGGTCAACAGCCCTTCCTGATCCCTAACGCTCAGTGGGTCTCTGTGGCCAGCTTCCAACAAGAAATTGCACAATTTTATTTAGGTTATTGAGTTTGTTTCCATACAGGTGTGCATAGTAGTCTCTGACAATCTTTTTGCATTTCTTTGGGGTCAGTTATGATTTGATCTTTTGCATTCTTGATTATGTTTATTTGGGCCTTTTCTCTCTTTTTTTTGATCATTCAGGCTAAGGGTCCATTAACCTTGTTTATCTTTTCAAAGAACTAGCTTTTTTTTTGAGTTGGAGTCTCACTCTGTCACGCAGACTGGAGTGCAGTGGCTGCTCCTGGCCACCGCAGCCTCAACCTGCTGGGCTCCGGCAATCCTTCAGCCTCAGCCTTCCAAGTAGCTGGAACTACAGGTGTGTGCTACCACGTCCAGCTAATTTTTTTGATTTATTGTAGAGATGAGATCTCATCAATTTGCCCAGGCAGGTCTCGAACCTGCGGGCTCAGGCAATCAGCTCACCTCTGCCTCCCAAATTGCTGTGATTACAGGCTGAGCCACCAAGCCCAGCCATAGCTTTTTGTTTTGTTGACTTTTTCTATGTTATTTTTGTCTTCTATAACCTGTATTTGGGCTTTTACTTTGGTGATCTGGATTCTTCTACTAAAGTTAGGGTTTTGGTGGTCTCTCTTAGATGATTTGTTAAGCTGTTAACTTGTGATCTTTCCATTTTCTTATTTATTTATTTTTTTGGAGTTGGAGTTTCACTCCGTTGCCCAGACTGGAGTGCAGTGGCCACTCCCACCCACCGCAACCTCGACCCACTGGGCTCTGGCAATCCTTCCGCCTCAGCCTTCCAAGTAGCGGGAATTACAGGTGCGCGCTACCACGCTCGGCTGATTTTTGATTTATTGTAGAGATGAGGTCTCGGCAAGTTGCCCAGGCGGGTCTCAAACCCACAGGCTCAGGCAATTCACCTCAGTCTCCCAAAGGCACGGGATTACAGGCTGAGCCACCGAACTCAGCTTTCCATTTTCTTGATGTATGTTCGCTAAGATATAAATTCCCCACTTAGAACTGTTTTCATGACACCCAGAGGTTTTGGTAAGATGTTTCTTTATTTTCATTTGTTTCCAGGAATCTTTTAATTTTAATTTCTGTTTTGATTTCTGTGTTGACACATGAGTCATTCAGCATCCTGCTGTGTAGTGTCCATTTCTTTGTGGGTTTGGAATTTTGTTGGCATTGATATTTATTTTTATTCCATTGTGGTATGAGAAGGTGCATGGCAGTATTTCAATCTTATGAAATTTGTTTATGCTTGAGAAAAAAATATTTTTAAACTCTATTTTTCCATATATGTGTGAAACAAGTCCATATTTAAATACTTCTCTAACCTGAATTTATCATCTTCCAATGTCATCCTACTTTTCTCTTTTACCAGTTAATTTAGGTTTCAGAAATGGTAAAATGTTTGCAAAATTTATATATATATATATATATATATATATATATACTTATTTATTTTTAAATTGAAGTCTCACTCTATTGGCTAGGCTGGAGTGCAGTGGCACACTTACGGCCACCACAGCCTCGACCTGCTGGGCTCACGTGATCCTTCCACCTCAGCCTTCCAAGTAGCTGAAATTACAGGCACATGCCACCAAGCCCAGCTAGTTTTTTTTATTTATTGTAGAAATGAGGTCTCACCAAGTTGCCCAGGTTGGTCTTGAACCCGTGGGCCCAGGCAGTCCTCTCACCTCAGCCTCCCAAAGTGCTGGGATTATAGGTGTGAGCCAC
>NW_007260855.1:166813-179993 GCF_000164805.1 Carlito syrichta
GGGAGGCTGAGGTGAGTGGATTGCATGAGCCCATGGGTTCGAGACCCGCCTGGGCACCGAGACCTCATCTCTACAATAAATAAAAAAATCAGCCGGGCGTGGTAGCGCATGCCTGTAATTCCAGCTACTTGGAAGGCTGAGGCAGAAGGATCACTGGAGCCCAGTAGGTCGAGGCTGTGGTGGTTGGGAGCGACCACTGCACTTCAGTCTGGGTGACAGAGTGAGACTCCAACTCAAAAAGAAAAAGAAAAAGATGAAAGGAATATCCATTCATTCCTTCACTTACTCATTCAGCATGTTTCAAACGCTTACCACATATGAGATACCATCTTGGGTATTAGGAGTACAAGAGTAATTCTACCTTTTAGGAGTCACACACTTTTTTTTTTTTTTTTTTTAGTTGGAGTCTCACTCCTTTGCCCAGGCTAGAGAGCAGTGGCACGCTCACAGCCACCCCAGCATTGATCTGCTGGACCCAGGCGATCCTTCCACCTCAGCCTTCCAGGCACATGCTACCACACCTGGCTAGTTTTTTGTTTTATTGTAGAGATGAGGTCACGTCAAGTTGCCTGGGCTGGTCTTGAACCCCAGGACTCAGGCACTCCACATGCCTTGGCCTCCCAAAGTGCTGAGATTACAGGCTGAGTCACTGAGCCCGGCCCAGGAGTCACAGACTTTTAAAAAATATAGTTATATAAATAATTAAGCAACTATAATACCATGTGGTACCGTATTATGGTACACAGCAGCAACACAAAGGATTAGGTAATCAGCTCTACTCATGCAGGGAAAAAATAGTAAGTAATTCATGGGCATTAGCTCACATGAAACTCACTACAGCCCTATTAAATGCCTACAGAGGGTCCTCATTAGTCAAGGTCTCATTAACAAAGTTCCCACGGGTGAGAGATTGCACTAAGAAGCAAAAGTTGCCCTAATATATGTTCACAATATACCAATCATTTAAAACATTAGTTCTCAGCCAGGCTCAGTGGCTCAGCCTGTAATCCCAGCACTTTGGGAGCCTGAGGAGAGTGGATTGCCTGAGCCTGCGGGTTCGAGATCAGCTCAGGCAACTTGACGAGATTTCATGTCTACAATAAATCAAAAATTAGCCGGGTGTGGTAGTGCGCACCTGTAGTTCCAGCTACTTGGAAGCCTGAGGCAGAAGGATCACAGAGCCCAGCAGGTGGATGCTGGGGTGACTGTGAGCATACCGCTGCACTCCAGCCTGGGCAACAGAGTGAGACTCCAATTAAAAAAAAAAAAAATTAGTTCTAAAAAATCACTCCTCATCTAACATATCTTTTTGTTTCTATTCAACTATTTGCAAATCCATTTCAATCTGTGAGGTCAAATTGCAAATCTCTTGCAAAAGATGTAGGACTTTCATAAAGCCATGGGAAATAATAGCGGAGAGCTGCTCAAATCACAAGCAAAACCACTGACAAAAATAAGGATATTGTGGAAGTAGATTAATGATTGAAGAAGAAAAAATCAACAGGGTTAGTGGCATAAACTGACACTTCACAAGAAAATGATTTGAAAGGAAGAAGATTCAAATTGATTCTTTGGAGAAAAGATGGCAAGCTGGTATGTCTTCTCCTTCAGCTCAGATGTGAAGATGACATAGAAGTAAAAAGGATGTTGCTGGATACCCAGATTTTACATAATTACTGTAAGAAAAACCTGGGAGTAAAAAGAGCCTATCTGTTTCTGAATGGAAGGAAATGGCAGTCAACAAATAAGAGGGCCAATATCATGACAAGAGATACTCTGGATGAGATTAGTTGTATCTTCTTCTTTCTCCTCCACATTGAATTAGGTAACTTTTCTATTGTGAAAGGGGTAACTTTTCTACTGTGGGGTAGAAAAATATCAGCAACACTAGCATCAGGTTAGTGCCAGGGCAACACTGGGGCAATGTTAGAACCTGGAAGAGATAATTGCAGGTAAAGGCAGATGAGTTGTTGGCTCCCCACCACCCCTTCCCTCAAGTGACTGCACAAAGAAGGCAGTTATCAAGGGAGAGCAGAGCAGAGCAGAGGTGCAAGTTTCCACAAGGGGCAGAGTTCTCTGACTGGAGGTGAAGTGGGAGGGAGGGGCAGGTAAAGGGAGATGGTCCGGTGCAGCCATCTGAGGAGGACTGGGCTGCTCAGGGAAGACCACGAAGAACCAACAGGTCAAACAGAATAAGAATCTAAAATAGACAAAGATTTTCAAAGAGGAAGAGAGGATATTGGAAAAGGGAAGGAAGAACAAGAAAATTATGCTTGGAATCAAAAATATAATGACAATGAAAAAACTCAACAAAAGGATTAAAGTGAAAAGCGAGTTAATCCAAGGAACAAACTAGTGAAGTGGAAGATAAGGTCAGGAACTCTGTAAAAAACTTTAAGAAAGTTTAAACAAAACTTTTTTGTGTTTTTTGGGGGGGAGGTTTCTTTTGTTTTTTGAGTTGGAGTCTCTCTGTCACCCAGACTGGAGTGCAGTGGCTGCTCCCGGCCACCACAGCCTCGACCTGCTGGGCTCCGGCGATCCTTCCGCCTCAACCTTCCAAGCAGCTGGAACTACAGGCGTGCGCTACCATGCCCGGCTGATTTTTGATTTATTGTAGAGATGAGGGCTCACCAAGTTGCCCAGGTGGGTCTCAAACCCACGGGTTCAGGCAATCCATTCACCTCGGTCTCCCAAATCGTGGGATTCCAGGCTGAGTCATTGAGACCGGCTTAAACACAATTTTAATGGAAAATATAAGAGAAAATGTAGACCATATGGAGACAGGAAAGGATAATGTTGAAATTCACATATATTAACATGAATCTAAGAAGAAAAAAAGATGGAGGGGTGGTAACATCTAGAGAAATGACAACAAGAATATTCTAGAGCTGAAGAAAGGTAAAAGTCCTCAGACTGAATGGGTTAACAAAGAGTCAATAGAGTGGAAAAAACACTCCACTTAGACAAATTATAGTGAGAATTTTCCAATATTTTAATAAAAACTTTCAAACAAATAGAGAAAGAGCAGTATAATGAACACCTAGATTCAACAATTATTACAGTTATTTGCACTGTTTGCTTTTTCTCACTTTTGGGAATCATTTTAAAATAAATTACAGACATCACCCTAAATATATAATATGCCTGTTTTTTTTTTTTTAGTTGGAGACTCACTCTGTCGCCCAGACTGGAGTGCAGTGGCATGCTCCTGGCCACCACAGCCTCGACCTACTAGGCTCTAGCGATCCTTCCGCCTCAGCCTTCCAAGTAGCTTTAACTACAGGCGTGCGCTACCACAACCAGCTAATTTTTTATTTATTGTAGAGATGAGGTCTCGCCAAGTTGCCCGGGTGGGTCTTGAACCCGCGGGCTCAGGCAATCCACTTGCCTCAGTCTCCCAAAGTGCTGGGATTACAGGCTGAGCCACCGAGCCCGGCCAGTATGTCTCTTCTGAGGATAAGGACACCCTCCTACATAGCCATGATAACAGGATCATAACATACAAATTAATAGGCTGGACACACTGGCTCACACCTGTAATCCCAGCACCTTTGGAGGCTGAGGCAAGAGGATTGCTTGAGCCCAGGAGTATGAGGCACCCTAGGAAACGTAGAAAGACCCTATCTCTACAACAATCAAGCATTAGCTGGGCATGGTGGCATGAGCCTGTGGTCCTAGTTATTCAGGAGGTTGAGCTGGAATGATCACCCGAGTCCGGAAGGTTGAGGTTGCAGTGAGCCATGATCATGCTACTGCATGCCACACTCTAGCCTAGGTGATAGAATAATATCATCTACCTTTCAGTCTGTATTCAAATTCCCCCAACTGTCTCCAAAATGTCTTTTATACCTACTTAATATGAACAAGAGATAACAGAGTTTCTCTTGTTGCATTTTGTCATCTTTTCAGAATTTTTTTTTTATTTTTTTGAGTTGGAGTCTCACTCGGTCGCCCAGACTGGAGTGCAGTGGCCACTCCCGGCCACTGCAGCCTCACCTGCTGGGCTCCGGCGATCCTTTCACCTCAGCCTTCCGAGTAGCCAGAATTACAGGCATGCATTACCACGCCCGGCTGATTTTTTTTTTTAATTTATTGTAGAGATGAGGTCTCGCTGCCCAGACAGGTCTCGAACCCGCGTTCAGGCAATTCACTCACCTAGGCCTCCCAAAGGCGCGGGATTACAGGCTGAGCCACCGAGCCCGGCATCTTTATTATCATTTCTTCTCATTTTGTAATAAAAGATTTTCCCTTTCTCAATTCTAAAGAAATTCATCTGGTTCCCCCCCCCCCCCGGGGCTTATATGGGTTTTTTTTTTCACATTTGGATTTCAAATCTATTGTGTTAATGTTTTCCAAGTCTTTTATACCCTTACTGATTTTCCGTCTACTTATAATCTAACTATAAATGTGGATTTATCTATTTTTCCCTGTGATCTGTCAGGTCAGTGAGAGAGTCCCACTCTCTTGTCCAGACTGGTCTCGAACTTCTGGTCTCAAGCGATCCTCCCACCTCAGCCTCTCAAGTAGCTGGGATTACATTGCACCCAGCTCAGATCTGTCAGTTTTTACTTCATGTATTTTGAAGCTCTGCATCAGGTGCATATATATTTAATATTGTTATGTCCTTATATTGAATTGACTTTATCGTTATGAAATCTCCTTTTTACCCTGATAATATATTTGTCCTAAAGTTTACTTTGTCTGTTATCAATATATATTTTTATTTTTTGAGTTGGAGTCTCACTCTGTCACCCATGCTGGAGTGCCGTGGCATGCTTACGGCCACCACAGCCTTGACCTGCTAGGTTCAGGCAATCCTTTCTCCTCAGCCTTCCAAGTGACTGGAACTACAGGCGCAAGCCACCACAACTGACTGATTTTTTAATTTATTATAGAGATGAGGTCTCACTAAGTTGCCCAGGTTGGTCTTGAACCCCTGGTCTCAGGTGATCCTTTCACCTCTGCCTCCCAAAGTGCTGGGATTACAGGCTTGATCCACTGCACCCAGTCTTAATATATCTTATGATCAATGTTTGCATGTTGTATCTTTTGACTTATCTGTTTTAATATTTAATAATATATTTTATTCTTGCATAAATTTATAGTTGTGTGCGTGTATGAGAATCTCTGCCTTTTAATTGTAATGTTTAAACCATTTGCATTAAGTGCAATTATCTGTATGGTTGAGTTGATAACTACCATCTTGCTATTTGTTTTCCATATTTCTGATCTGTTCACTGTTCCCTTTTCATCTTTTCCTGCCTTTTTTGAATTAATTTTAAAAATTGTTCGATTTAATTTCCAATTTCCACCGTTATGGCTTGTCATAACTGGCTTGTTAGCTATGCTTCTATTTTAATTTTTAGTGGTTGATCTAGAGTTTACAATATACATCTTTAACTTATCATACTCTACTTTCAAATACTATTTCAAACATTTCACACATAATGTCAAAATCATGTCACTAATCATGTTACTTCCATTTTCCCAACCATCATTTGTCTTTGTCAAACAAATGCTACTGCTAATTTCACTTCAACATATGTTAAAAACATATGCATAGACTGGGTGTGGTGGCTCATGCCTGTAATCCTAGCACTTTGGGAGGTGGAGGCGAGAGGATTGTCTGAGTCCAGGGGTTTGACACCAGCCTGGGCAACTTAGAGAGACCTTGTCTCTATAATAAATAAAAATATTAGCTGGATGTGATGGCACGTGCCTATAGTACCAGATACTTGGAAGGCTGAGACAGAAGGATTGCCTGAGCTCAGCACGTGGAGGCTGCAGTGGCTATGAGCGTGCCACTGCACTCCAGCCTGGGTGACAGAGTGAGACTCCTACTCAAAAAAACCAAAAAATATGTACATAATACACTATTATTATAATTTTTTTTTTTTTTTTAGAAAACAGGATTTATTGAGAGGACAGAAAATCTCCCACAAGTGGGAGGGGACCTGAAGGGGTTGACTTATTTTTATTTTTATTTAAATAGTTATCTTTTTAAAGAAATTATAGTTTCTTTATGAGAACAATCATATTTATCTAATACAAGAAGGCACACACAAAAAACCCCCGGAATTATCTTTTGGAGAGTGGGCCCCTTGTAGTACACTTGGAATTTGTTGCTCCAGATCAAACCGTCAACTAAAGTTTTTATCTGGAAGTTCTGAGAAGGTTGTGTCATGATTTGTGATGAGTTGTGGCAAACAGGTGACTGGCTCTTTCACCATGACAACACACCTACCCACACTGCACTGGATATTCAGCAGTTTTTGACCCAAAATGGCATGACCCCTGTGCCCCACCCTCTCTATTCACCCGATCTTGCCCTGAGTGATTTTTTTTCTATTTCCCTGGATGAAAAAAGTCCTCAAAGGAAAATGTTTTACCATTGTGGAAGAGGTGAAACAAAAAAACAGCAGAAGCACTAAAGGGCATCAAAATGGATGAGTTCAAAAACTGTTTTGAGCAGTGTAGCAAGCATCTCAATAGGTGTATTACATCAGAGAACATTTTGAAGGTGACTAAAGTTTAAACATGTAAGAATAGATACAAAATTTTTAATTTTTATTTATTTATTTTTATACAAAATTTTAAATAAGTTCCAGTTTTTTTGTGTCCTCTCATATTTAGTATTTCTGGCATCTTCATTCCTTCATGTAAAGGAATGAAGTCTTTCCTTCTTTCCTTTACACGTCTTTGCCTTGTGTCATTTTCTTTCAGCCTGGAGAACTACCTTCAATATTTCTTATAGTTTAGCACAGATCTTTTAGTGACAAGCTCTCTCAGATTTGTCTGAAAAAATGTCTTTATTTTTCTTAATTTCAAAAGATATTTTTACTGCATAAGAATTCAGACATTTTTTCAGAACATTAAAGATGTTGTTCTATTATTTTCTGATTTTTATAAGTTCTAATGAGAAAGTGCCGTTATTTCCATCTGTATTTCTTCTTCTGATTGCTGTTTAATTTTCTCTTTATTAGTGGTTTTTAGCAATGTGATATTAGTGGTTTTCAGCAATGTGATTATAATGTGGTTTTCTTTTTACATTTATCCTGCTTAAGGCTTTCTTTTTACATTTTTCTATTCTTTTTACATTTATTTTCTTTTTACATTTATCCTGCTTAAAGTTAGTTGAGATTTTTTGATCAAGGGCGGTAGTTAAAAAAAGTATAAAACAGTATTATGACTATACTCTATATGGTCAAGAAACTAGGGGAAATACTGAACTTGTTAAGTAGAGATATGAAAGATATTAAAAGAGTTCAAATTGAACCACTAGAAATAAAACTACAATGATTACAGTGAAAACTGCACTGTGCAAAAATAACACTATATTAGTGAATTTGAAGACAAAGCACTAGACACAATACAAAATGAAACACAGGGAAGAGAGAAAATTTACCATAGATTACCTTAAATTTCTGAGAAGAGGTGAGATTACTGAATACAAGTGAGAGGAGCGCCAATATGGTAAAAGATGTGAGGTGGAAACAATTCCAAAAAGAGCATAAGATAGGGATTTAACAACAGGGGAGAAAAAGGTTGGCAAGGGGCATAGAAGACCAAGCTGTGTTCACATAATATGGCTTTTGTTATGAACCCATTCTCCCATATGCCACTCTAGAAACATCAGAATAATCTTCATCACGTCTCTCCCTTTTCTTTTCTCCAAACCATATGAAATCAGTCCTGTGAATGACTTCCCTGGTTTTTCATATTCATCTTTCTTTCCAGTAATAACATCCCAGTTCTGGCTCTAATTTCTGTATGCCTATACTTCAATAATAGTCTGCTAACCTGCCATTCATCTTGAATTGTACTGCCAAATTAATTTTCCTAAGGCACCACTTTGATCATGTCACTTCTTTTGGCTCTAAAATCTTCAAAGGCTCCACTCCCAGTGTCTTCTGAATAGTTTGGATTTGTGTTTATCTGCAATTCAAAGTTTGACCTATTTTTCCAGCTTTTCAAAAGTCCTACAGCAATACTAAATTAACTGTTACCTCCAACTTTCATTGAATTGCCTCTTTAGTCATTTACTTAATAAATACTTACTGAGCACCTACAATGCCAGTGATAAAGTCACTTTCTTTCAATCAAATTTCATGGAGGCCAATCACAGTCATATGAGCCCATATAATCACAATTTTAAACTTTCAAAGTTGAAGCTCAGACTTCAGATAGAGATAAAATCATCATGGTACAATCACTTCAGGAGGTTTTATCTAAAATAGCTAATTGACCTCTTTCCATGTTCAGAACCCAAAGAATAAATTATTCCCGTGGAGTTCAAGAAAGAACACTCAGAACAGATCATAGAAAAATGAATCATATTGAAACAAATGAAAGAAGTTGGGCTAGTTCCATAGAAAGTAATTTCCCCCTACCTGAGAAAGCTTAAGTGATCTGTACCACACTAGAAGTGAAAAATTCCCTGTGGATTTCGTCCCTTTCAGTGTCTCACCATGTGTTGCCCAGGCTGTTGGTAAACTCCTGGCCTCAAGTGGTCCTCCCACCTAAGCCTCCCAAAGCACTGGGATTACAGGCTTTAGCCACCCCACCCAGCCACAGATTCTTTTCAGTATCCAACTACAGAACTAGCCCTATGCTAAATGTGCCTAGAGTCAGGGACCTGAAGTTATGAACACCCAACATTATTCTTTATGATATTTGTGTCTCTGTGTGAGTATTATCAGTATCCTTTTGGCAATATAGTGAATCACTAAGGTGAAGGGTAAGAGTCTAAATAGTGAGTAAAAGTGGTTTACTGGCCAACAACGTATTATGGGAATACTGAGTAAGCATGACAGTGTGTGTCTGTAATAAACAAAGTCATCTCAGGTTTCAGGCTTCTATTAAGACTGCCCAGACTCACACAGAAGAAAAGAAATGGGGATTTGTTTAGGTATTCCAAGTATTTTCTAAGGTCCCCTTCTAACTTTTTTTTTTTTGAGTTGGAGTCTCACTCCTTCACCCAGACTGGAGTGCCGTGGCCGCTCCTGGCCACTGCAGCCTCGACCTGCTGGGCTCCGGTGATCCTTCCGCCTCAGCCTTCCGAGTAGCCAGAATTACAGGTGCGTACTACCACGCCCGGCTGATTTTTTGATTTATTGTAGAGATGAGGTCTCGCTGCCCAGGCAGATCTTGAACCCGCGGGCTCAGGCAATCCACTCCCCTCAGCCTCCCAAAGGCGTGGGATTACAGGCTGAGCCACCGAGCTCGGCCCCTTCTAACTTTAACATCATAAAATTTACTGCCAAACTGAAGTTTTTATATTTTCCTCTCCTGATAAAAGGGGCTTTCCCAACCACTCTATGACAGGCTTGTCACTATATCAGATTAAAATTCATAGGCAAATTCACCATGAAGTTAATAAAATTTAAATATTTGGGCTCCTCACACTAGCCCCTTCTAAATGAAAATTCACTTTTGTGCCTAATTTTGTGTTTTTGTTTTTTTGAGTTGGAGTTTCATGTCTCATTCTGTCTCCCAGGCTGGAGTGCAGTGGCAAGCTTATGGCCACCGCAGCCCGGACCTGCTTGGCTTAGGCGATCCTTCCACCTCAGCCTTCTGAGTAGCTGGACTCAGGGGTGTGTGCCACCAAGCCTGGCTAATTTTTTTTATTTGTTGCAGAGTCGAAGTCCAGCCAAGTTGCCCACTGGTTTCAAAACCCTGGGCTCAGGTAAGGGTCTTGCCTCTGCCTCCCAAAGTACTGGATTATAGGCATGAGCCACTGCACCCGGCTTTTGTACCTAATTTTGACTCATAACTATGTTTTATTTATTTGTTTATTTTTAGTTGGAGTCTCACTCTTTGCCCAGGCTGGAGTGCAGTGGCACGCTCATGGCCACTGCAGCCTCAACCTGCTGGGCTCCAGCGATCCTTCTGCCTCAGTCTTCCAAGTAGCTGGAATTACAGGCATGTACTACCATGCTCAGTTTTATTATTATTATTATTATTATTATTATTATTATTTAATTGTTGAGACAAGGTCTCACCAAGTTGCCCAGGCTGGTCTCAAACTCCCAGGCTCAGGAAATCCTCTCTCCTCGGCCTCCCAAAGTGCTGGGATTACAGGCTGAGCCACTGAGCCCAGCCTCTGTTTTCTTTTTCTTAAAGAAATTTGCATTAGCTTCGGGTCATGTAAGAATTTGAAATGCCCCTGATAGAAATTTTAGAATTGTTGATGTCTTCATATTCACTTCCTTTTATTTCTTTTGTTTACAGTTGAAACATGACATCTCATTGAATTCTAAGAACTACTATTTCATCCCTTAAAATGCTCTTGGACTTTCTCTTTCTTCTTAATTTCTGCTGATACCACCTTCTTGGTTCAGGGCTTGCTCACTGAAAACTGCATCATGGTGGCAGTCCGAGAGTGGGTTTTTCTGACAAAAACCTGTCTACCATATGAATCTATCTAAGGCCTCCAAACAATTTTTTAAAAAAGACATACTGCTTATTTAGCAAAATTCCCATCCAAGCTTGAGATATTTCTGTGACCTTCCACTATTACTGATCTTCTAAAGTTGGAATGCTTACATGCCCAGACAAAGTTGCAACCAGAGTGTACTTGAAGCCACAAGAGAAATGGGACACATTTTTTCCAGAGCATCAACTTTACTTGATGGTATCTCATTCAAGGTAATATTATGGAAATCATCATTCTCTTGCTTTCCCTCTTAATGTCACATGTAAATACATTCCAAAACAGAGTTGGGGAAAAGTGTTGTTTAGATGTTATTAATTTTATAAAATGTCTGTCACATTCTATATATAATCCTTAAGGACACATACTTTTCACTCAATACACTGTTAGGATTAATCCATATTATGGCATATAATTATAGCACATTCATTTGGAGTAGATATAAATATATCTTAAGGTATTTGTCTATTTTTTAGCCTGCTATGGGCATTTGGGTTGGTATTAAAGAGAGTGCTCACAAGTACCCTCTTGTATACATGAACTGGTACTTCTCCAAAAGTTGGGTACATGCCTAGGAGCAAAATGGCAGGTTATAAGGCATGCAAGTGTTTATCTTTACAGGATAATGCCAAACTGCTTCATAGGGTCTATACCAATTTAATTACCACTAGAAATGTTTAAGAGATTGATGACTTACACCTTCTAGATATGACTCAACTTCAAAATTTTTAAAAATTGTGGGCTAGGGGCCTCCATGGCAGCCAAGTACAAAACCAAGCTGTCCAAGAGCCTGCTGCACGTAAAATTCATGCAAAGGGGACTGGACTCAGAAACCAAGAACAACGGGAAGAGGAAGAAAAGAAAACCATTAGTGAAGAGCACTGGTACTTGGGTTTGCCAGAGCTTAAAGAGAAATAGAGTTTCGTAATAAAAAGCAGAATTTCTTGTTATGTGAAGATCTTCTCCATAGAAGAATGGCATTCAGAGGATTTAATTATGGGGTTGAGAAATTAATGCTTCAGATGAATGCCAAGAACAAAACAGAAGTTATTAAAGATGAAGCGGTGGAGCTTGATGTGTCAGTTGAAGAGATGGCTAGAAGATATGAGACCTTGGTGGGGACAATTGGGAAAAAGTTTGACAGGAAGAGAGACTATGCCAATTATCAAGATGAAAATGGAGACATAAAACCGAGTAAAGGAAAGATGTTCTTTCCAAGACTAAGAAGGATGCCTTAAGAGACGGCTCGGTGATGCCTTGTGAAAGTCAGCAATGTATTTAGAGCTCATACTGATGGTGTCTCTACTTATTAATACAGTAATGTTTATTTGTAAAGAGATGTATAATTTGGAAAACATGCTGTTTTTGAAACAGATGTGTGATGAATGTTACACATCTTTTGCTTAATGGCATTTATTGAGAGTGGATTTTTTAGCCCTTGATGTCCAAATGTACATCAGTACAGAGTTGCTTCCTAAAGATTTTCGACCTCGTTTTTTTTAATATAAACTCTCCAGTCACTAACCTTAAATTGATTCACATAAATTAATACCAGTGCTTAAATTGCCCTTTTGTTTCTATTTTACTTTACATGATCATGTCAAGTCAATTTATACATACATTTAGAAATCACATGTCATGAGAATATATTATATGTAAGTTGGTCAAGAGCAAACATGCCTCTCCATCCTGAAGTATTTGTATGCTACTAGGTCATTGTCAGTTTATGGTATCTGTTTTTTTGTTTTTTGTTTTTGTTTTTTGAGTTGGAGTATCATTCTGTTGCCAAGACTGGAGTGCAGTGTCACCTTATAGCCTCTGCAACCTCAACCTGCTGTGCTCAGATGAACCTTTTGCCTCAGCCTTCCAAGTAGCTGGAACTACAGGTGTACACCACCACACCCGGCTATTTTTTAAAATTTATTGTAGAGACAAAGTCTCACCATGTTGACCAGACTGATCTGGAACCCGTGGGCTCAGGCAGTCCTCCTGCCTCTGCCCCCCAAAGTGTTGGGATTACAGGCGTGAGCCACCACACCCAGCTGGGGTTTTTTTTGTTTAAAGCATTTAATTAATAGCTGTAATAAACCTCTACTTTCATATTAAAAAACTGTGGTAACTGTAATCCTGAGCCTTTGGGAGGCTGAGATGAGTGGATTGCCTGAGCCCGCGGGTTTGAGACCCGCCTGGGCAACTTGGTAAGACCTCATCCCTACAATAAATAAAAAATGAGCCGGGCGTGGTAGCGCGTGCCTGTAGTTCCAGCTACTTGCAAGGCTGAGGCGGAAGGATCGCCAGAGCCCAGCAGGTCGAGGCTGCGGTGGCCGGGAGCGTGCCACTGCACTCCAGTCTGGATGACAGAGTGAGACTCCAACTCAAAAAAAAGAAAAAAAAAAAAATTGTGGTAACATATACATATCATCAAGTTTACCGTTTTAAACAGTTTTAAGTGTACAGTTCAGTGGCATTAAGTACTTGCACACTGTTATGTAAACATCTCTACCAGTTATCTTCCTAAACTGAAAAGTTGTACCCATTAAAGAAAAATAACTCCATTCCTGCTGCCCTCCAACCCTTAGCAATCAACATCCTATTTTTTGTTTCTAGGGGTATGACTACTCTAGCTAGATACCTGATAAAAGATAAATCATACAATATTTGACTTATTTCACTTAGCGTAATATCTTCAAGATTCATCCATATTGTAGCATGTGTCAGAACTACCTCTTCTTTTTTTTTTTTTTTTGA
>NW_007260856.1:0-6751 GCF_000164805.1 Carlito syrichta
GAGACCAGCAGCAAACCTGAGCTTGCGGGTAGAGACCCACATGGGAACCTTGGTGAGACCACATCTCTAACCTCTATCCAAATGTGCTGGGTGTGGTGGCATGAGTCTGTCTTTCCACTTCTCAGACGGCCAAGGAAATGCTCACTGGAGTCCGGCAGGCTGAGGCTGCAGTGATCGGGAGTGAGTCATTGCCCTCCAGTCTGGGAGTGAGATTCCGACTGAAAGAAAATAAGGGAAAAAAAGAAGAGCATCCATTTGTGTATGGAGCCAGAATCATCATGAACAGAGATCATTTGTGAAGGAGGCCCCAGTCTTGGGCATAGTTTCCTGAAAGACAGTGAATTGGCAGACATTCAGGCTGTGGCTTTGAGAGGCTGAGTTGAGGGACTGCTGGAGCCCAGAAGTTTGACTTCAGCCTGGGCCACATAGCAAGATCTCTTCGCTCCCTGGAATGCAAACACTGGAGTCACATGTGGTGGTGCCTGCAGTCCCAGTTACATGGGATGTAGTGGCCTGCATCCTGGGGTGTTCCTTTGTGTCACCCACTCTGACAGAATGTGCAAGTCCAGGTTGGACACCATGACTAACGGCCATCAGCTCCCACCCTGGGAGGTTGAGGCAGGAGGCTGCCTGAGCCCGGGGTCATAGACCAGTCCAGGCGACCAGCCCAGATCTAGTCTTGGCAAGAGGTCCCCAAAATTGAGTCAGGCGTGGTGGCCCCCAGAGTCCCAGCTCTTCTGGGGATGAGCCCCACAGTTTGAGGCCCCAGGAGCCACGATTATGTCACCGCACGCCAGCCACGCCAACAGAGAATCCGGCGACAAAAAAGACACCTTCCATGTGCATCACAATGGGCCTCCATGGCTCCCCAGCGAAAGGTTCACATGGGCTGGGAATGATGGAGTTAACAGGATAAGAAACTGCCACCCACGCCCAAAGGTGGCATACAGGGTGACCAAAACCTGGGCTGGCAGCACCTCTGCCAGGCCGACTTGATCGCTCTATGCCCTATGGCGGCCCTAGCTCTGGACTGTCCTTTCCTTAAGCTCACACACGTCTTTGCTGTGGGGCATGAGTGTGGAGGGTGGAGGCAGGCCTTCTGGGGAAAGTGGCCAAAGGCACGGGATGTACGTGTCCGGTGGCCACCCTTGAATTCTTTGGCAAATGACAGACTGGAAAGTGCCTTTTCATCTCCCATCCATGAGGTGACTTCTCGCACTGAGTGGCAGTGGTGGTGGTGGTGGTGATTATTATTATATTTAGACTCAATATCCTGCTCTCTCACCCAGGCCAGAGCACATGAGCAGGCTCACAGCCACCACAGAAAGACGGTGGATCAGCAGACAATTGGTCTGTGGCTTTGGGAGGCTGAGGCAGGGGACTGCTGGAGCCCGGGAGTTCCAGACCAGCCAGGGCCACATAGCGAGACCTCGTCACTCCCCAGAACACAAGCACTGAAGTCACATGGGGTGGTTCCCGCGTCCCGGGTACACTGGATGTGGTGGCCTCAGTCCCAGGGTGTTCTTTTGCATCACCCTGCCAAAAGAATGTACAGGTCTAGGCCAGGCACCATAGCTCACAGCTGTCAGCCACATGCCCTGTGAGGCCAAGGTGGGAGGCTACCTGAGCCCCGGGATGAGAGACAATTTTGGGCAACATGGCCAGATGTCATCTCAGCAAGAGGTCCCCAAAATCAAGTCAGTCGTGGTGGACCCTGGAGCCACTGGAGCCACAATCATGTCACCACATCCAGCCAGGCCGACACAGATTCCTGTGACAAAAAAGATGCCTCCCACGTGTGCTAAGGCAGACGTCCACTGTCCCCATGGGAAAGGTTTGCATGGGGGGGGACGATGGAGTGATCGGGAGTGGAAGGGGCCCTATCCCTGCCCGAAGATGGCAGACAGGTCGACTGGAACCTGGGCTGACCACAGCGACGCTGGACCACCTTGATCACTCTGTGCACGATGGCTGCCCTAACTCAGGGACGTCTGTTCCATGAGCTCACACATGTCTTTGCTGTCAGGCATGAGTGTGGAGGATGGAGGCAGGTCTTCTCGGTCATGTGGCCGAAGGCATGGGACGGACATTCCCAGTGGCCACCTTTAAATCCTTCTGCAAATGACAGTCTGGAAAGTGCCTTTTCCTCTCTCATCCCTGAGGGTGACTCCTCGCACTGTGTGACAGGGGTGGTGGGGGTGGGTGTGGTAGTGATTATTATTATTTGGCATTGGAATCCCACTCTGTCACCCAGGCTCTAGTGCAGGGGCACTCTTGGCCACCGAAGCCTCCATACTGACAGCAAATGCAGACACCACCTGAGGGTCTGAGGTGATCTTCCCACTTCTGTCCCCTGAGTGGAGGAAACCACAGGCCTGTGCCACCTCACCTGGCTAATCTTTGAATTTATTATGTTGGTCAAGACGAGGTCTAGTCCTGTGTCCTGGGCTGGTGCCGAACTCGCAGGCTCAGGCTGTCCACTCGCCCTGTCTTCTGAAGTTCTGGTATGACAGGCATGAGCCCCCATGCCCAGCCACCACACATCTCTCTGGGCCCCACCACAATGACCACTCCCTTCTGATGATCCATAACCCCAGAGAGGGCGGCTGAAGCCGACTGCTGCACCCTCCTCTGTGTTAGCACCTGGGGTAGGAACGTGTCTCCACTGGGGCACCCACCACTCTACCCACCTCATTCCCCAGGGAGGACCTGCTTGCTCCTCCCAGGGGCTGCCTCAGGGTAAGGGAGGGCATGACTCTCAAACCTTCGGTGTGGCAGGGATGGCCGGGCGACTCACACCTGTTTCCTTGGCACTCAGGGAGGATGAGATGGATAGATGGGCAGAGCCCGGGAACTAGAGACCAGTCAGGACACAATAGCAAGCCCCACCTTTACCCCAAGCAAAACCCCGAAAATCTTGGGTGAGGGCAGACCTCCATAGGAGGATTGCCTCTGGCCCATAGTTCAAGACCAGGCACAAAGAAAAGGATTTGACCAAATGGAAAGCCTGCGATCGCAACAGTTTGAGAGGCCCAAGCCGAGAGGATGGCCCAAGTTGGGCAGTTTGAGAGCAGCCTGGGCAAACTAGTGAGGAAAGAAAACAAATAAAGAAAGAACGTAAGAAAGAAATCCATTCTCCTGCAAAACTTCTGGCGTTAGTCCTTCACCCCCCATCCCTCCAACATGTGAGTGTCCCTTAAGCTTGGCGTCTTGCTGCCCTTACCCCCCCACAATGGCTGCTCCAGCTTTGGTGCGGTAGTTCCCTAGGCTACCTGGCCGGATTCCTCTCCACTCTCCTCTCCAGGTGAAAATCGTGCCCCAGGCAGACCAACCCTCTGACTCAGAAATGAGGACCTTCTGCCAAGAAAGGACTGGGACACATCCCTCACCCGGAGACATTTCTTCCCCACCAGTCCCAATTGTCCTGGCACTAGAGCCAGTCGCTCTGTGAACATACCACACACAGTTGAAAATCTTGTACGTTTCTGATGGTTTTGGAGACAGCATCTGGCCCTGTGGCCCAGGCTTGGGCCTGGGGACACAAATAAGGTTCACCGCATGCCTCAGAATTGTGGTCTCTGGTGATCCTCCCAACTCAGCCTCCAGAGTGGCTGGAATGATAGGCAACTCGAAGTTAGACCACCTGTTTGGATGGGTGCAGAGACGTGGACACCCTGCGAGGCCCAGTCTGGCCTTGAGCTACTCAGGTCCAGCCATTCTCCAGCCTCGGCCTCCCAGAGTGCTCGGATTCCAGTCACGGGCTGCCGCACCAGGCCTTCTGGTTTGTTTTCAATGAAGGATCGAGGCCAGACTCAGGGGCTAAGCCTCATCATCCCAGAACTTTGGGAGGCTGAGGCCATTAGTCAGCCCGAGCCCATGGGCTGAGACTCAGCCAGGCACCTCGGTGAGACCTCGTCTACCCTCCATCCCAAATGAGCCAGGCATTGTGGCACACACCTGTCGTTCTGGCTCTTCAGAAGGCCAGGAAAAGGCTTGCTGGAGCTTGGCAGGACGAGGCTCTTGTGGTGGAGAGCAAGCCACCACCCTCCAGCATGGGTGACAGAGTGAGACTCTGACTCAAAGATAAAAAAGGAAAAAAGGATTAAAAGCAGAGCATCCATTTGTTTATGGAGTTGGGATTATCCTGAACAGAGAGATATAATTTGGGAAGGATGCCCCAGCCTTGGACCTAGAGTTCCTGATAGACGATGGATTCTCTGACAATCAGGCTTTGACCTGGGAAGCTGAGAAGGGGGATGGACCACTTGAGCCCGGGAGTTCAAGCCCAGCCTGGACCAAGCAGTGAGAAGTTTTGCTCCCCAGAACACAAACACTGTAATCGCACGTGGTAGTGCCCATGGTCCTGGCTACAAGGGATGCAGTGGCCTCCATCCTGAGACATTCTTTTGCATTGCCCCCACCAAGAGAATGTTCAAGTCTAGGCTGGGCACCTTGACTCACAACCATGAGCCCCACACCATGAGGGAGGCTGCCTGAGCCCAGGGGTCTGTGACCAGCCAGGGTGACGTGACCTAACCTCGTCTCGGCAGGAGGTCCCCAAAATCAGGACAGGTGTGGTGGCCTCCGGAGTCCCGGCTGCTTGGGGGACAGGGTGGGAGGACCATCTGAACCCTGCAGGGGGAGGCCCCGGGAGCCCCAATTGTGTCTCTGCACCCCAACACTGTTATGGAGACACCAGTGACAAAAAAGATGACTCCCTCATGTGTCATGATGGGCGTCCATGGATCCCCAGGGACAGGCCCGTGAGGGTGGGGGATAATGGCATGATAGGGAGAGGAAGGGGCATTCCCCCCACCTGAAGGTGGCAGACAGGGTGACCAGAACCTGAATTGGTCATGGCGTTGCCCGGCTGCATTGATCTCTCTGTGCACGATGGCTGCCCTAGCTTGGGGCCGTCTGTTCTGTGAGCTCACACACGTCTTTGCAGTGGGGCACGAGTGTGGTGGGTGGAGGCAGGCCTTCTGTTCCACGTGGCCGAAGGAGCTGGATCAACATTCCGGGTGGCCACCTTTGAAACATCCCATGAACAACAGTCTGGAAAATGCCTTTTCCTCTCCAATCCATGAGGTTGACCCCTCGTGCTGGGTAGCAGGGGTGGTGGTGATGGTGGTAGTGATTATTATTATTAGTTAGAGTCGGCATCCTCCTCTGCCACCCAGGTGGAGGGCAGGGGCACCCTCATGGCCACCGTGGACTCCAACTGCTGGGCTCAGGAGATTCTCCCACCTTGGGCCCCCAAGTGGCTGGAAACATAGCCCTGCACCACCACGCCCAGCTAATCTTTGGATTTATTTTTGATGGCCAAGATGAGATCTCATCCCATGTCTTGGGCTGGTGTCGAACCCGCAGTCTCAGGCCATCTACTCACCTCAGCCTCTGAAGGGCCGGAATGCCAGACTGAGCTCCTGAGTCTGGCCTGAGGCTGTGGTGGTGGTGGTGATTTTTATTATTATTCTTAGTTGGAGTCCCCCTCTGTCACACAGGTCAGAGTCCAGAGTCCCACACTCGGCCACCGCGGGCTCCACTGATTGGGCTCTGGTGATCATCCTGCCATGGCTTCCCAAGTGGCTGGATCAACAGGTGTGTGCCACAATGCTCATCTCATTATTTTGGCTTCCTGTAGACAGGAGGTCTCACCAAGTTAAATGGGCTGATCCCGAACCCAGAGGCCCAGGCCATTCTCTCCCCTCGACCTCCCAGAGCACCAGGATTACAGCTGTTAGCCCCCATGCCTGGACTCGAACACTTTCTGGTGCCCCACCATAAGGCCCACTCCCTTCTGATGACCTGGGAACCAGGGGCGGTCGGCCAGAGTTGCCCACTGAGCTATCCCCAGGGAGAGTGCCTGGTGCAGGTGCGTGTCTCTGCCAGGATGCCCAGCCCTCCACACCCACCTCGTTCTCCAGGGTGGACTCACTCTCTCCTCCCAGGGTCCACCTCGGGGAAAGGGAGGGCATGCCTCTCAAATTTTGGGGGGGCCAGGGATGGCTGGGCAACTCATGCCTGCCTCCTTGGAACTTGAGGAGACCGAGACGGGAAGAATTCTGGAGCCTGGGAGTTCAAGGTCAGACTGAACACCATAGCAAACTCCCACCTCTACCACAAGCAAAAATCAGAAACAATTGGTTGAGGGCAGGCCTCAACGGGAGTATTGCCTCTGGTCCAGAGTTCAAGGCCAGGCAGAAAGACTAGAATGTCGACCAAATGGAAAGTCTGTGATCACAGCAGTTTGGGAGGTTCAGGCCGAGAGCATGGCCCCAGTTGGATGGTTTGAGAGATGCTTGGACAACATAGTGGAGAAAGAAAAGAAAGAAAGAAAGAAAGAAAGAAAGAAAGAAAGAAAGAAAGAAAGAAAGAAAGAAAGAAAGAAAGAAAGAAAGAAAGAAAGAAAGAAAGAAAGAAAGAAAGAAAGAAAGAAAGAAAGAAAGAAAGAAAGGAAGAAAAAAAGGAAGAAAGGAAGAAAGAAAGAAAGAAAGAAAGGTAGAAAGAAAGAAAGAAAGAAAGAAAGAAAGAAAGAAAGAAAGTAAGAAAGAAAGAAAGAAAGAAATCCATTCTCCTGCAAAACATCTGCCCTCAGTCCTTCCCCCCCCCCTCCCCCCCGTGTGAGTGTCCCTCAATTTCAGCACTTTCTGGCCCAACCACCACAAATATCTGTCCCTTCTTTGGTGCAGGAGTTCTCAAGTCTCCCTGGCCGGGTTCCTGCCATCTCTCCTCTCCGAGGTGAGTAATG
>NW_007260856.1:6771-8411 GCF_000164805.1 Carlito syrichta
CAGTTTGGGAGGTTCAGGCCGAGAGCATGGCCCCAGTTGGATGGTTTGAGAGATGCTTGGACAACATAGTGGAGAAAGAAAAGAAAGAAAGAAAGAAAGAAAGAAAGAAAGAAAGAAAGAAAGAAAGAAAGAAAGAAAGAAAGAAAGAAATCCATTCTCCTGCAAAACATCTGCCCTCAGTCCTTCCCCCACCCCTCCCCCCCAATGTGAGGGTCCCTCAATTTCAGCACTTTCTGGCCCAACCACCACAAATATCTGTCCCTTCTTTGGTGCAGGAGTTCTCAAGGCTCCCTGGCCGGGTTCCTGCCAGCTCTCCTCTCCAAGGTGAGTAATGTTCACCAGGCAGGCTGAACCTCTGACTCAGCAACGAGGACCTTCCACCAACAAATGTTAGGGACACATCCCTCACTGGTGGACATTACTTCCCCCCAATTCCATTATTCCTGGCTCTAAAGCCAGTCGCCCTATGAACACATCACACACAGTTGAGAATCTGTGTATGATTCTGATATTTTTGGAGATAGGGTCTGGCTCTGTGACCCAGGCTGGGACCTGGGACACGATCATCATCAACTGTCAGCCTCGAACTCATGGGCTCTGGCAATCCTCCCACCTCAGGCTCCTGAGTGGCTGGGATGATGGGCACCTCGAACCCAGACCCACTGTTTGGATGGGTGTGGAAATGAGGTCTCCCTGTGTGGCCCAGGCTGGCCTTGGGATCCTGGGCTCCAGCCATCCTCCTGCCTCGGCCTCCCAGATCACTGGGATACCATGCATGGGCTGCCATTCAAGGCCTTGAGATTTGTTTTCAATTATGTATTGAGGGCGGGCTCTGGGTCTCTGCATCATCAAACCAGCACTTTGGGAGACCGAGAACAGTGGCTGGTCCAAGCCCGCAAGCTGAGAACCCCTCACGCAACTTGGTGAGACCTCATCTCTGTCCTCTATCCTAAATGAACCAGAGGTGGTGGCACGTGCATGTCATTCTGGCTCCTCAGAAGGCCAGGTAAAGGCTAGACTGGGCCTGGCGACCTTGGCTGTGGTGGTTTGGAGCAAGCCACCGTCCTCCATCCTGGTCGAAGAAGTGAAACTCCTACTAGAAGAAAAAAAGGAAGAAAAAGAAGAGCATTCATTTGTGGATGTAGTTGGGATCATCATGGACATAGATCATTTGAGAAGGAGTACCCAGGCATGGACCTAGAGTTCCTGAAAGATGATGGATCGGCAGACAATCAGACTATGGCTTTGGGAGGCCAAGGCTATGGACTGATGGAGCCCAGGAGTTTAAGAACAGCCTGGGCCATGTACCAAGACCTAGTTGCTCTCCAGAACACAAACACTATAGTCGTTGGTTGTGGTGCCTGCGGTCCTGGCAACACGGGATGCAGTGACCTCTGTCACAGGGTGTTCCTTTGTGTCGCCCCTGCCAATAGAACGTGCGAGTCCAGATCAGGCACCGTGGATCACAGCTGTCAGCCTTATGTCCTGGGCGGCCAAGAAAGGAGGCTGCCTGATCCCTGGGGTCCGAGACCAGCCTGGACGACATTGCCAGACCTTGTCTCAGTGAGAGATCCCCATAATGTAGTCAGGCGTGCCCCCTCCAGAGTCCTGGCTACTCAGGATCAAGGTGTTAGGACTGG
>NW_007260857.1:0-3369 GCF_000164805.1 Carlito syrichta
CAGGTATTTTCGTCAGCTGGCTAGGCAGCTGGCTTGCTAGTTAGCAAACTAGTTTAGACAGTTGGTTAGCCAGCTGAATAGCTGGGTTAATACAGTTAGTAAGAGAACTGTCTAGCCAACTGGCAAGGTAGGTACCTAACTAGTTAAGTCAACTAGATAGTTAAATGGCTAGCTAGTGATGACAGCGAGTTAAGTCAGTTGGCTAGCCAACTGGCTATCTGGTTAAGTCAGCTAGTATAGTCAGCTCTCTAACCAGCTGGCTAGGTAGATAGGTAGCTAGATAGGTCAGCTTGCTAGCAAGCAGGCTAGCTGTTCAATTCACCTAGTTAAGTCAGCTTGCTAGCTTGCTGGCTAGGTAGGTAGCTAGCTAGTTAAGTCAGCTTGCTAGCCAGCTTGGTAGCTTCAGTCAGCTAGGTAAGTCAGATGGCTAGAGAGCTGACTAGATAAATAGCCAGCTACTTAGGTCAGCTGGCTAGCCAGCTGACTACCTGGTTAAGTCAGCTGGTTAAGTCAGATGGCAACCAGCTGCCTAGCTAATTAGGTCGACTCATTAAGTCAATTGGCTATACAGCTGTTTAGCTAGCTAAAAAGCTAATTAAGTCAGGGGGTAGCCATCTGGCTAGCTAATTATTTCAGCTAAGTAAGTCAGCTGGCTAGCTAGGAAGCAAGCTACATAAGACAGCTAGTTATGTCAGCTAGCTGGTTAGTTAGGTCAGCTAGTTAAGTTAGCTGAATTGCTTGGTAGCTACCTTGTTAAGTCAGCCAGTTAAGTCAGCTTACTAGCTAGTTAAGTCAGTGAGTTAAGTCAGCTGAATAGCCAGTTAACTATTTAATTAAATAACCTATTGAAGTCAACTCAATAGCCAGCTGGTTAGCTAGGTAGCTAAGTAGTTAAGCCAGCAGGCAAGCAGGCAGGCTATGTAGGTAGCTAGCTAGTTAAGTAGCTGGCTATTCAGCTGTGTAGCTATGTACCTAGGCATTTAGGTCAGCCAGCTAGCTAGCTGGCTAGCTAGTTAAGTCACCTAGTTAAGGCAGATGGCTAGACAACTGGCTAGTTAGGTAGGTAGATAGTTAAGTCAACTGTGTATCCCGCTGGAAATTTAGTTTAGTCACCTGGTTAACTCAGCTGGCTAGCCAGCAGTCTATGTAGGTAGGTAGCTAGTTAAGTAAGCTGGCTAGCCATCAGGCGTCTACTTATGGCAGCTAATTTAGTCAGCTGGCTATCCAGGTGTTTAGTTAGGTAGCTAGCTAATTAAGTGTGCTGGCTTTCCAGCTGGATACATTGTTAAGTCAGCTAGTTAAGTCACCTGGCAATCTGGTTGGCTAGCTAGGTAGCTAGGCAATTAATCAGTTGAGTAGCCTGCTGGCTAGCTAGTTAACTCACCTAATTAAGTCAGCTGGCAAGCCAGCATGCTAGCTAGTTAGCTAGCTAGTTATGTCAGCTGTCTAGCCAGCTGGCTTGATTATTAAGTGACCAAGTTAAGTCAGATGACTAGCTCGCTGGCTACCTAGGTAGCTTGTTATTTACATCAGCTGACTAGACAGCTGGCTAACTATAAAAGTCATCTAGAAATTCAGCTGGATACCCAGCTGGCTAGCTATGTAGCAAGCTATTTATTTAAACTGGCCAGAAAGTAGGCCATCTAGTTAAGTCAGCTAGTTAAGTCAGTTTGTTAGTCGACTGGCTTGCTAGGTGGCTGGTAAGTTAAGCTGGCTGGTTAGCAGGCTGCTCAGGTAGGTGGCCAGCTAGCTAAGCCGGCTGGCTAGCAGGTTGGCAAACTGGGTGGCTGCCTAGTTAAGTCGGTTGTCTATAACATTGTCCAGCCAGCTGGCTGGCTATATAAGCCAGCTGGATAGCCAGCTGGCCAGGCTGCTAGGTAGCCAGCCGGCTGCCTAGGCTGTTAGCCATCCAGGTAGTTAACTAGTTAAGACAGTTTTCTAGCCGTCTAGCCAACAAGGTAGCCAGCTAGCTAAGTCAGCTGTCTAGCCAGCTACCCAGCTAACTAGCTAGTCAACTAATTAAAACAGGTAGCTAGCCAGCTAGTAGTTAAGTCAGCTTGCAAGTCAGCTAAATATTCAGCTAGCTTGTTAAGTCAGCTCGCTACTCAGGATCCTAGTCAGCTTGCTAGTTAAGTCTGCTAGCTAGTCAGTTAGTTAGTCAGTTTGATAGTTAAGTCAGTTAGCCAGCTAACTAGCCTGTTACCTAGCTAGTTAAGTCAGCTAGCTAGACAGCTAGATAGCTTGTTTGCTAGCTAGTTATGTAGCTAGATAGCCTGTTAGCTAGTCAGGTAGCTGGTGAAGTCAGCTAGCTAAACATTTAGTTACTTAGCTAACTAGTTGGCTAGCAACTCAGCTAGCTTGTCAGGTATCTAGTGAGCTCCCTTGCTTTCCATCAGGTTAGCTACTATTAGTAGGCTCTCTCACATGCAAACAGTCAGGAAACTAGTCATCTCTTCTGCCATCCAAAAGGTCAACTAACTTGTTGGCTTGCTCAAAGGTCAAAAGATCAGCTAACTAGTCGTTTGCTCACCAGCTGACTAGTTCAGTCATCTCACCATTCGGCTCACTCGCTGGCCGACTAGTTATGGCAGAACACGCATAGGCTCATTAGCCGGCCAAATAGTTAATTCAGCTAACCAGTCGGCTCACTCGCCAACTGACTAGTTAAGTCACTTCACCTGTTGGCTCACCCTCCATCCGACTAGTTAAGTCAGTTAAACGGTTGGCTTACTAGACAGCACACTAATTAACTAAGCTAACCAATCGGCCAACTAGTGGGCCAACTTGTCAGCTGACAAGTTAGGTCAGCTAATCAGTCGGCAGACTAGTTAGGTCAGCTAAGTAGTCGGCCAACATTTCGGTCGACAAGTTAGGTCAGCAAACAAGCCAGGCAACTATTTAACCAAGCTAATTAGAGGGCCAACTTGTTATTCAACTAGTTAACCCAGCTAAATAGATGACCGACTAGTCAGCCAGCAGGTCAACCCAGCTAACAAGTAGGCCGAGTAGTCAGCCAACGTGTTATACCAGCTAGTCAGCCAACTCATCAGCCTACAAGTTGTCACCTAGCTAACTAGTTAACCAACTAGTAAAGTCAGTTATTTAACTCGTTTACCAACTAGTTAAAACAGTTATATAACTCATTAACCAACTTGTTAAGTCAGCTAGCTATCTGAATAGACAACTAGTTAAGTCAGCTAGCTAATTCAGCTGGCTAACTAGCTAGCTAACTATGTCAGCTAGCTAGGTAAGACAGTTCACTAGTTAGCTAACTATTTATTTCAAATACTTAAACTTCTGCCTAAATAGATAGCTAATTAGTTAAGTCAGCTGGTTATTCAGCCAGTTAAATAGTTAGCTAACTATTTA
>NW_007260857.1:3597-7038 GCF_000164805.1 Carlito syrichta
AAGCTACATAACTAGATAGCTAAATGAGTTAAGTCAGCTGGTTGAGACATCTAGCCAGCTCATTAGCTAATAAGATAATTCAGATGATTAAGTCACCTAGCTAGCACATTAGATATCGATTAGGCTAACTATTTATCTAGCTGGTTAAGTCAGCTAGCTATCAAGGCAGCTAAATATTTAAGTCAGCTTTTTAGCTAGGTAGCTAGCTAGTTAGCTAACTATTTAAGTCAACTGGCTTACTAGGTAACTTGCTAGTTAGTTAATTATTTATATCAGCTGGCTAACTAGGTAGTTACTAGTTAAGTCAGCTACGTAAGTCAGCTGGCTAGTCAGCTGGCTAGCTAGGTAGTGAGCTAGATAAGACAACTGGTTAGCCAGATGAATAGCTGGTTAATTAAGCTACTTAAGATAGCTTGCTTTCCTACTGGCTAGGTAGGCAGCTAGCTAGTTAAGTCAGTTAGATAGCTACCTGGCTAGCTAGTGATGACAGCGAGTTAAGTCAGCTGGCTAGCCAACTGGCTAGATGGTTAAGTAAGCTAGTCTAGTCAAGCTAGGTATGCAGCCAGCTAGATAAATCAACTTGCTAGTGAGCAGGATAATTCTTCAAGTCAGCTAGTTAAGTCAGCTGTCTAGCCTGCTGGCTACGTTGATAGGTAGCAAGTGAAGTGAGGTGGCTAGACAGCTTGCTAGCTTAAGTCAGCTAGGTTAGTCAGCTGGTTAGCCAGCTGGCTAGATAGGTAGTGGGCAGGTTAAGTCAGCTGGCTAGTCAGCAGACTAGCTGGTTATGTCAGCTAGTTAAGTCAGCTGGCAATCAGCTGGCTAGCAATTAAGTCAGCTAGTTAAGTCAGCTGGCAACCGGCAGGCTAGCTAGTTAAGTCAGCACATTAAGTCTGTTGGCTGTCCAGCTGGTTAGCTAGTTAAAAAGTTAGATAAGTCAAATGTCTAACCATCTTTCTAGCTATTTTAGCTAGTTGAGTCAGCTGGCTAGCTAGGAAGATAGCTTTATAAGTAGGGCAGTTATGGTATCTAGGTATTTAGTTAAGTCAGCAAGTTTATTCAGCTATCTAACTAGATAGCTAGGTAGGTAAGTAGCTAGGTAAGTCAGCTGGCTAGCAAGCTGGCTAGCTGTTTAAGTCAGCTAGTTAATTCAGCTGGCCAGCCTGTTGTCTAGTTAGTTAAGTCAGCTAGATAAGTCAACTGGCCAGCTAGTTAAGTCAGTTAGTTTAATCAGCTGCCAAACCAGTTGCCTAGCAGGGTAGCTAGCTAATTAACACAACTGGCTACTAGCTGGCTACCAAGTTAAGTCACCTAGTTAAGTCAGGTCACTGGCCAGCAGTTTAGCTAGGTAGTGATATAGTTAAGTCAGCTGTCAATCCAGCATGAAATGTAGGTCGGTAGTTAGTTAAGTCAACTGGCTAGTCATCAGTCTACCAAGTTATGTCAGCTAGTTAAGTCAACTGGCTATATAGCAGTCTAGCTAGCTAGCTAGTTAAGTCTGCTGGCTAGCCAGTTAGCTACTTCGTTAAGTCAGCTAATTATGTCAGCTAGTTTAGTCAGCTGGCAAATCAGCTGGCTAGCTAGTTAAGTCAGCTCATTAAGTCAGTTGTCTAGCCAGTTGGCTATCTAGTTAAAAAGCTTGCTACATGAGATGTGCAGCCATCTGGCTCGCTAGTTATTTCTGCTAGTAAAGTCAGCTCGGTAGCTAGGCAGCTAGCTAGATAAGTCACCTTTATATGTCAGGTAGCTAGCTAGCTAAGTCAGGCAGTTAAGTCAGCTAGCTATATGATAACTAGCTTGGTAGCTAGCAACTTGAGTCAACTAGTTAAATCAGCTGGCTTGCTAGGTAGCTAGCTAGTTAACTATTTAAGTTAACTGGGCAGTTAGTTAAGCCTATTAGTTAAGTCAGCTGGAGAGCCAGCTGCCAAGAAGGATAGCTAGTTTTAAGTCAGTTGCATAGCCAGCTGACTAGCTAGTTATGTCACCTACTTAACTCAGCTCACTGGCCAACATGATAGCTAGGGAGTTAGGTAGTTAAGACAACTTGAAAGCCAGCAAGCTAAGTAGGTTGGGAGCTAGCTAGTTGTGTCAGCTGTCTAGTCAGCTTGCTAGCTAGTTAAGTCACCTAGTTAAGTCAGCTGACTAGCCAGCTGGCTAGCTAGGTAGCTTGCTAGTTAAGTCAGGTGGATACACAGCTGACTAGCTAAATAAGTCACCTAGTTAATTTAGCTGTCTAGCCAATTGAGTAGCTATGTACCAAGCAAGTTAATTCAACTGGCTAGATAGCAGGAAAGCTAGTTAAGACAGCTAGGTAAGTCAGCTGGCTAGCCAGCTCTCTAGCTAGGTAATGACATAGTTAATTCTGTTGCCTAGCCAGCTGGGAGCTAATTAAGTCAGCTAGTTAAGTCACTTGCTATCGAGGTGGCTAGATGTAGAGAGCTACTTAAATCAGCTGGCTAGTCAGCTTGCTAGCTAGGGAGCTAGCTAGTTATGTCAGCTGTTTAGCCAGCTGGCTAGCTAGTTTAGTCACCAAGTTAAGTCAGCTGACTAGGTATCTGGCTCCCTAGGTAGCCTCCTAGTTAAGTCAGCTGGCTAGACAGCTGGCTGGCAAGATAAGTCACCTACTTAATTCAGTTGGATAGTCAGCTGGTTAGCTATGTAGAAAGCTAGTTAATTCAACTGGCTAGAAAGCAGGCCAGCTAGTTAAGACAGCTATTTAAGTCAGCTAGTTAAGTCAGCTGGCTAGCCAGCTGGCTGACTAGTTAGTGACCTAGTTAAGTCAGTTGACTAACCAGCTGGATAGCTAATTAAGTCAGCTAGTTAAGTCTGCTGGCTATCCAGGTGGCTAGAGAGGTAGAGCACTAGTTAAGTCAGCTGGCTATCCAATTGGATATCTAGTTAAGTCAGCTATTTTAGTCACCTGGTTGGCTAGCTGCCTAGCTCATTAATCAACTAGTTAAGTCAGGTGGCTAATCAGCTGGATAGCTAGTAAAGTCATCTCATTAAATTAGTTGGCTAGCCATCTCCCTAGCTAGTTAAAAAGCTTGTCAATTCAGTTGACTAGACAGCAGGCTAGCTTATTATTTCAGCTAGTTTAGTGAGCTGGCTAGCTAGGTAGCTAGCTAGTTAAGTCAGCTAGTTATGTCAGCTAGCTAGCTTAAGTCAGCTAGTTAAGTTGGTTTTCTAGCAAAATATCTAGCTAGGTAGCTAGCTAGTTATTTCAGCTAGTACATTCAGCAGGCTAGCTAGTTAGCTAGCTTGTTAAGTCAGTTAATTAAGTCAGCTGGCTAGCTAGTTAAGTCCGCTATTCATGTCAGCTGGCTAGCCAGCTGCCTAGCTGGGTATCTAGCTAGTTAAGTCAGCTAGCTAGTCAGTGGCTAGCTGGTTAAGTCACCTAGTTAACTCAGCTTGCTAGCCAACTTGTTAGCTAGGTAGCTAGGTAGT
>NW_007260858.1:0-9690 GCF_000164805.1 Carlito syrichta
CTCAGCCTTCTGAGTAGCTGGAATTACAGGCATGTGCTACCACGTCCGGCTGATTTTTTTATTTATTGTAGAGACGAGGTCTCGCCTGCCCAGGTGGGTTTCGGACCCGCAGGCTCAGGCAATCCACTCACCTCAGCTTCCCAAAGGTGCGGAATTACAGGCTGAGTCACCGAGCCCAGCTCTCACATTTCTTTTATTTGAGTCGGAGTCTCACTCTGTCACCCAGGCTGGACGCTCATGGACCATGGCCACTGCAGCCTTGACCTGCTGGGCTCAGGAGATCCTTCTGCCTCAGCCTCCCAAGTAGCTTGAATTACAGGTGTGTGCCACTGTGCCTGGCTAATTTTTTGATATATTGTAGAAACGAAGTCTCACCAAGTTTCACGGGCTGGTCTCAAATACTTGGGCTCAGGCAATCCTCTTGTCTCCACCTCTCAAAGTGCTGGAATGACAGGTGTGAACCAATGCGCCAGTCTCACTTTCTTTTTTTAACCTTGCCAAATTCCTAACTTTTTAATGTGATTTGCTTTCCAACGTGGCTCTGTTATGACATCACATAACAGATAAAGAAGGAAAATCAAAGCATCTCCTGACTCTGGAGAGCTGTCTTTTGGGGACTCCAGCCCCTGTGAAGACACTTCCCTGCCACTCTGCCAACCTGCATGGTGCTTCATTTACATATCAAGAAACTCAGCTCCCTTATCTTCCTCAAGCTTTACTGCTTCCAGAATTCCTTAAATAACTCTAGCTCACTAATTGTCAGTCAGGAATTATTTTTTTCCTTTTTTGAGTTGGAGTCTAACTCTATCACCCAGGCTGGAGGGCAGTGGCATACTCACACTCACCACAACCTCCACCTGCTGGGCTTAGTCAATCCTTCTGCTTCAGCCTTCCAAGTAGCTGGAACTCTACAAGTTTATGCCACCATGCCTGACTAGTTTTTTTTTATTGTAACGATGAGGTCTCACCAAGTTGCCCAGGCTTCTCTCGAACCCATGGGCTCAGGCAATCCTCTCACCCCGGTCCCCAAAGTGCTGGCATTATAGGTGTAAGCCACCATGCCTGGCTCAGGAAATCTTTTAATGCACCTCCAGTCTCTTCCCTGCCCCCTTGGAAACGTCCTGCCAGCCTGGACCAAGCCAGTATACATCTCACATATATTGATTTACGGTTTTGTATAATGTGTGTCCTCCTAAATTGTATACAGCCAAGCTATTATTCAACTACGGTGGGCACGTGCTCTCAGGATCTACCTGTAGAAGGAAACCATGGGCCCAGGTCACTCATATTTGGCTCAGAATAAACCATCTTAAATATTTGACAGTATTTGCCATCTTTCATCAACAGTCTGTTTAATCCACAGCACCTTCGGCTAGGTCAGAGGGACCCCACTGTCATGCAGTGAGCTGTGATGTTTAGTATTCAAAGGACAATTCATCCCTCAGCCTGCCCTGGTCAGGTGATAGGATTTTAAGAAATTGGCTTGCACTCGAGGATGATTTTCACACCATTTTGTCCTTCTTTGCCCCCTTAGGTCTTCGTGGCTGTTTTTGGTCAAAAACTGCTGAACAGGCCAGGCTCAGTGGCTCAGCCTGTAATCCCAGCGCTTTGGGAGGCCAAGGTGAGTGGATTGCCTGAGCCCGTGGGTTCGAGACCCACCTGGGCAACTTGACGAGACCTCATCTCTACAATAAATCAGAAAACTAGCTGGGCGTGGTAGTGTGCACCTGTAGTTCCAGCTACTTGGAAGGCTGAGGCAGAAGGATCGCCGGAGCCCATCAGGTCAAGGCTGTGATGGCGGAGAGTGGCCACTGCACTCGTCTGGGTGACAGAGTGAGACTCCAACTAAAAAAAAAGACAAAAAAAAAAATGCTGAACACAACATGGTGTGGGCAGGTGCGCTTGTCCATCACCCATCGTGAAATGGGCAAATGCATTGAAAGAATCTCCTCAAAAAAAGTCACTGAAGTGAAACGTAGCCTCTCCCAACAATGCTAGTTGGTCCACAGATGCCAATGAGTTCCCAGAACACTCACTTAGAGGGGGAAGCCTGGACTATAAGGGGCCCACCCATCCCCTGCATTCACAGACTGGGGGCCAGAGCTCACCAGGTGGACACAGGCACACTGCTGGCTGTGAGGGTGATCTGACTGTGACATCTGCCACCCCATTGATCGCCAGGGTTGATTTGGCCGATCCGACTGGTTAGGCAAGTGTCCCCTTCCTCCCTCACCCCTCCATGCGTGTCCCTCCTGAAACTGAGTGCTCAATTGAAGAGGACACCCATCCCCGCTAGAGAAGGACCACTTACTTCCCCCTATCAGGATCTCCAGAAAGCAGCTCGAGGTTCAGACACTCTGTGGGAAGGCTGGAGAATGAACACAGCACCTCTGAAAATGTGGAGACCGCCACACAGCTGGGCCATAGGGCTGTGTCTTGACTTTACATTTCATGTTAGATCCTAAATGCAACAGGTGTTGTGTCAGAGCCACAGACTACAAGCTGTGAGCTACAACAGACTAGAGATTTGGTTTACTCTCGTTGGCCTGGGTCCAAGAAAGAAAATGTCTAAGAGGCTTGGAAAGAGATGCTCAGGCAATTAAAAATCATTTTTTTAAAATTAATCTCTCTTTTAGGTGCCTTCTCCCTATGGGGTCTGATGGAAGTTTTAGCTTTTATGAGGGGAGACTCAAAACACTGAAATTATCTTTTGGTGGGCAGGCCCCTTGGAATCCAGGCTTCCCTACTAGGTGAGTGTTCTGGGAACCCATCGGCATCCATGGACCAACTAATGTTTTTAGGAGAGGCTGCATTCAGCTTCAGTTAATTTTGGGGGGAATTTTTTCAACGTGTTTGCCCATTTCACGATGGGTGACGGATGAGCACACCTGCCCACACCACGCTGAGTGTTCAGCAGTTTTGGACCAAAAACCCTATGACCCACGTACCCCACTCTCCCAATTCATTGGATCTCAGCCCTGCTTTGGAGGTGAATTTTGTTGTTGTTGCTGTTTCTCTGAATAAGAAAAGTCCTCCAAAAAAAACCCCATTTTGCTGATGTGGAAAAGGCGAGACAAAAAATGGCAGAAGCACAAAAGGCATCAACATTGATGCGTCCAAAAACTATTTTGAGCCACGGAAGAAGCATCTTGATAGGTATGTTGCATCAGACAGAGTGCTTTGGAGATGACTGAAGCTTAAACATGTAAGAATGAGTACACAAGCTGGGCTCGGTGGCTCAGCCTGTAATCCCACACCTTTGGGACGCTGAGGTGAGTGGATTGCCTGAGCCCGTGGGTTCAAGACCCGCCTGGGCAGTGAGACCTTATCTCTACAATAAATCAAAAAAATCAGCCGGGTGTGGTAGCGCGTGCCTGTAATTCCGGCTACTCAGAAGGCTGAGGCGGAAGGATCGCCAGAGCCCAGCAGGTCGAGGCTGCGGTGGCCGGGAGCGGCCACTGCACTCCAGTCTGGGCGACAGAGTGAGACTCCAACTCAAAAAAAAAAAATGAATACATACTCTTTACTAAATAAATTCCAGGTTTGTTGGGGTTCCCCCTCATAGTTCTTAGAATACTAGACTGGAAATGGTGGGAACTGATGTTAACAGCCAGGAATGGACTCCCAGTTCTCTGAGGAAGGAGGAAGAAGAGTTCATATAGCCATAGGCTGTGGGCTCTGACATTGGAGGAACAAGTCAGACTGAAGGAAAGGACTTAGGTGAATGGGGAGAGAAACTTGAGGGGAGATGGAGGCCCATGGATGGTAAAAAGTAACACAGAGGACCATGTGTCCTGAGTTCATCAGGGGTGCAAGTCAGGATGGCAATGGGGTGTTTTGTTTTGTTCGAGTCAGATTCTCACTCTGTTGCCCAAGCTCCAGGGCAATGGCACGATCATGGCTACCTCAGCCTTGACTTCCTGGGCTCAGGCGATCCTCTTGCCTCTGCCTCCCTAGTAGCTATAACTGCAGGGGACCAGCCCCTGCAAAGAAAATTAGGAGGTCCCTTGGAAGATGTGGCAGCATCAGCAAATATTCTGGGAGAATAGAAGGGAAGAAAGAAACTGAACTCTGTCTAGTGCAGAAGCCGATTCTGTAGTAGGGATAGATATTGAAAGAAAGATGGAGGAATAGATATAAAGAGAAAGAAAGAAAGTGCACAACTGTTCAGTGAAATGAGCAGAAGCCATTTATTGGGAACAAACGTGAATCTTTTATCCCAAATTTTCACATGCTAAATCATAAGACTTTCACGTGAGCACAAAGCCAGGTAGGTGAGTGGCGTCCTCCACCCACCAGTCGTTTCCTTAGGAATGTGGGTGCAATCCCAATCAAATAACAAGAGTTTTACATGAACACAAAGCCAGGTAGGTGGAGGGTGTCCTCACCCACCAGGCGTTTTCCCCAAGCATGAGAAAGGATAATCCTAAAGTTATCTCACTGTTCCTCATGCTTAGTTTATATTCTTCAAAAGCAATATAACTGACTGAAATCCTAATATCTTTCTTATCTGTGCTAATTTTACCTGTACTATAAACAACTATAATTACAGCTCAAACAAGTTCCTAAAGAATGTGGCCCAGCCCAAAGTTTGGGCTGGGCCATTTCTGGTAACCCTGGATAATCATCTATACCATCTAACGCTGGAAGCAGCCCTCTAAATGTATATACTAATTTTACAAATATATTTTTTAAATCTTATAAAGAAGCTTGTATTATGTACAAGGCTCCCAAATGTGATCTGAGTTTGAACTGTGTTAAGTTTAAAGCCGAAACCGCAGTCTGTGAGAAACAGGAACAATGGATCTCTAGAGTCAGCCATGCCTGTCATATTCTCAGAACTTCATGCTTAGATTGTCAAAATCCCTGCCAGTGGGTAATGCTAAACAACAAAGAAAGGAGGAGGGAATGGGCCTTCAGCTCCTGAACCAGCCTGGAGGTCTCAAGGTCCGCGGCCCGCCTGGATCCCTAATGCTCAGGCAGGCCTCCACGGCCGGCTCCCAACATCCACAGGTGCACGCCACCATGCTCCGCTAATTTTTTGATTCATTTTGGAGATGAGGTCTCGCCATGTTGCTCAGGCTGGTCTTGAACCCCTGGACTCGGGCCATCCTCTTGCCTCCACCTCCCAAAGTGCTGGGATGACAGGTGTGAGCCTCTGTGCCCAGCCTCTTAATTACCTTTTCAAAAACCCTGTCTTGGTTGGGCTTGGTGGCTCAGCCTATCATCCCAGCACTCTGGGAGGCTGAGGCAAGTGGATCGCCTGAGTCCATGGATTCGAGACCAGCCTGGGTAACTTGGCAAGACCTCTACAGTAAAAAATAAAAAATGCCGAGCATGGTAGCACTTACCTGTAGTTCCGACAATGTGGAAGGCTGAGGTGGAAGGATCGTCAGAGTCCAACAGGTTGATACTGGGGTGCTGGGATGGCTGTGAGTGTTCCAGGAGACAAAGTGACACTCCTAAAAAAACCCTGACTCCCACTTCCGAGGTATGGGAGGTTAGGACACCATGTATGAATTTGGGGAAGGGGCACATTTCTGCCCATAATTGGGCTGATGTCATGCTGTTGGCCGAGGTCAGCATGGCAGAGGACACAGCTCCAATTATGGGGCTGCCACGTTGCTTCTGCTCCAGGCAGGTGGGACAGGCCACATCTGTGACGGGCCTTGAGGGGTAGCAGGGTAGAGTAGGGGACAGGCTTCCAGGCAAGACTTCCTGGAGAAAGTTGTGCTTGTGTGGTAGGATCCCTAGAGTTCCGACCGAGTTCTGCCTCAGTTCCTGGAGCTTGGGGCCACTCTCCATGTTAAGAATGTGACCAGGAACCTGAATCAGGCTGGTCCATCCTAGGATAGCCTCCCCCACCTTAGCCAGGACCCCAGTGTGTGCCAGTTCCTTCTCAGCTGCTGTGTTGTGCTGGATTAGGGAGGAGAAAGGCAGGTCAAATAAGACAGGGGAACAGGCCTGCCTTTCTCCCATCTTCCTAGCAGGGCACACCTTCTTTCATACATGGCTAATTCTGCATGGGCTGGAAGCCCCCTCTTCCTGAAGCCCACCTCCTTGCACCTGCTGTCAGCCCCATGTTTAGGTCGGCTCTTAGAACAGCAGTTTTCTTTCTTCTTTTATTTTCATTAGCTTTAAGGGGTACACATGGTTTGGTCTCAGTTGGTGCACAGTACAGTGAGCAAGTCTGGGCTTGGCATGTACCCAATGGGTGACTTTTTATCCCCCTTTCTGAGTCTTCAGTGTCTGTACTCCATTCTCTCTGCCTTTGCAGACCCCAAGCTAAGCACCCACTTACACGTGAGAATGTGCGGTAATTGGTTTTCCGTTCCTGTTATTTCACTTAGGATGCAGGTCTCCCATTCCATCGAAGTTGCTGTCACAGGCATGATTGCATTCTTTTATATGGCTGAGTAGTATTCCTGGGTGTGTGGGGGGGCCAAAAAAAGTATACACTCTTTTTTTTTTTGAGTTGGAGTCTCATTCTGTCACCCAGACTGGAGTGCAGGGGTGACTCCCAGCCACTGCAGCCTCGACCTGCTGGACTCCGGCGATCCTTCTGCCTCAGCCTTCTGAGTAGCTGGAATTACAGGCACGTGCTGCCATGCCCGGCTGATTTTTTGATTTACTGTAGAGATGAGGTCTATCCAAGTTGCTCAGGCAGGTCTCAAACCCACAGACTCAGGCACTCACCTCAGCCTCCCAAAGCGTGGGATTACAGGCTGAGCCACTGAACCCAGTTCACTTTTTTTTTTTAAGTCAGAGTTTCACTGCATCCCCTAGACTTGACTGCTGTGGCACAGTCCCAGCAACCACAGCCTCGACCCGCTGGGCTTCAGCTATCCTTCCACCTCAGCCTTCCAAGTAGTCAGAACAACAGGCGCACACTACCGTGCCTGTCTAATTTTTTGATTTTTTTGTAGAGATAAGGTCTCCCCAAGTTGTACGGGTTGGTCTCAAACCCGCTGACTCAGGCAATCTTCTTGCCTTGGCTTCCCAATATGCTGGGATGACAGACTTGAGCCACTGCACCTGGTCTGTATACACATTTTCAGAGGTGTTATCTATGTGGTTACTTTTAGTTTGCTGTCATCAGAAGCCTCTGGACGCTGATGGGAGCCACTCTGAGCACTTCCTATAATGGCAGACATCAAACGTGACTTGTGTTCATGTTGTGTTATCAGTATAGATTATTGCAGTGTTAATGTGTAATATGAAATATTTAATCTTAAAATGTATGTACATTTTTGACATCATATATATGTTTGCATATGTACTTTTTCATTATCTGCTGATCAACTGATGGGCATTTAGATGGACTCCACATCCCTGCGATTGGGAACAGTGATTTTCTTTTTTTGGTTGTTGTTTTTTAAAAATTGTTTTTCTTTATTTTAAAGATATAGGGTACAGTTCAGGGTTAGGTATACAAATGTTCATTATGCAGCTACCCTTGTTGATGTGGTGTGCCCCTCCCTCCACTGGCAGTTTTCCTTGACTCCCAATCCCACCCCCTCCTCTGGCAGTTTCCCACTATTGCCAATCCCTTTGTTATAGTATTATGATAGTTGTTCAAGATCCGCTTATGAGTGACAACACATGGTACTCTGTTTGTTATTTCTGTGATAGATCATTGAGTATGATTGACTCTAAATCCATCCAAGTTGCTTTAAAGTCCATATGTTTGTCCTTCTTTATGACTGCGTAATATTCCATTTTGTATATGTACCGCATTTTTTACCCAGTCCAGCTTCGATGAGCAGCATGGTGGGTTCCAAGTTTTTGCTATTGTGAATAGAGCTGCAACAAACATGCATGTACAGATATCTTCTTTGAAGAATGATTTGAGTAAAATCCCAATAGGGGGATTGCTGGGTCAGATCGAAGGTCAATTTCTAGTTCTTTCAGAATTCACCACACTTTCTTCCAAAGAGGTTGCACTAGTTTCATTCCCACCAGCAGTGCGGAAATGGAACAGTGATTTTCTAACATCTCACTAGAACCCGGATTCCTCCAATATTCCTGTTCACTTCCATAGGTCACCATGGAGGCTGCTCTCAGCCCTGTGTCTGTGACCTTGACCCTGAGTTTAAATGTCTGTATAAAACACCAGGGTAGACTCGGGGGTCTCTGTGCATTGAGAACTTGTGTATTTTATACATTCGAATGCACAAAATAAATGCCTCCGGTGTGTTTAACATACAGGGTGTCCCTCCGAGACTCCATTTGAATAAAAACATTTTTTTGCAGGTGAGGGTGAAATGAAAATATTTTAGGCCAGCCATCAGCCAGTGGAAGCTCTGCCCTTTTATGGGTGAGCTGCGAGGGTTTGGCAACTCTGGCCTTGACACAGGTGACTTCGGTTGGGAGGTTTCTGCTTGTTTATTTTTATTACACCTCGTCTCTCCCGGGTCAGCTTTCACATTTTCATGGTGTCTGAAAGCATTCATGAGGAAGAAAATTGATCTACCTCTCCATCAGGGGTGTTGGAGGACTAGTGAGGCTTTTAAACATTTTATATCTTCTTGGAGCAGTTCGGCAGCAACATACCATGTTAGCTGAAATCGCTTTGACTGTGTTCCCCTTTCCTTTCTTCCTATTAATAGCTGTCCCAGCAGGGCTGATGACAGAAAAATACACAAAGAGTCATTGAACTTCAGTTACCTGGGGTTTCACAGCTCTCCTCCCTCCCTCCCTCTCCCAGAGGTTAGTTTAACCAGGAACCCAGGGTGGTGAGCAATTTTCTGTTCTTTGACCTGGGGCTGACTTGTCCTAAGGAAGCCGAGATTTCAGATCACCTTTTGACCTTGACATTCATTCCCTCTTCTGTGATGCCTCCCTCATTCTGGTCCTGGGGAGTGGGAGGAATGTGGGAGAACACAATCCCTTCCTCCAACCCCCCCATCCCAGTTGCTGACAGATAAAATTCAGGGTTCCCAGCCCTGTTTGAATGTTGAATGGGCAACAAATCGTTTTTTAGTATAAATATATCCCATGTGATTGTTTGGGACATACTTATGGTGAAACACCAACCTCTTGAGTCTGAAATGTACATGTCACTGATGCCCTATGTGTTCCTGACACCCTCTGTGTTTCCCAGAAGGGTGTACCCAGGAGTTGTTAATCACTAAATGTTTTCCCAGGCATCAGATGTCTGCTATTCCCAGGAAGCTGCTAACTGGGTTACTCAAGCTCCTTATTAAGATCAAGACCTCCCAGTCAGGTCTCTGGCCTCCTGTTCCCAGGGCTGTTCTGGAAAGAGTTGGTAGACATGACCCAGCACTCTCTTTCTTTTCCTCCCTCTTCTGCATGCATTTCCTGTCCTGAGGTCCTTTTGTACTGAGATTTGGCAGCAGATGTGCCTGTCTGTGACTGTCATCCCCAAAGTCACTGTGAGGGTGGATGACAGGTGTCCTTGTGGGGGCTGATGAGCTGCCTGCTGTGTTTCTGGACTTGGACTGTGAGTTGAGCCTGGCAGAAATGTCCTCATACCCCACCTTCCTTTTTCTTGCTAGAAAGCAGACCCTGGGGCTAGGCACACCCATACAAACTGTGTGTCTACCCCAGATCATGAACTGGGATCCCTTGAGACCTGCAAAGGGGTCCATAAAAAAAAAATCAGTGAATTTCCAGCATGTGTAGATTTCATGGTTTTTGCCCCAGATCTGACTAATCTCAGGAATACTT
>NW_007260859.1:0-8461 GCF_000164805.1 Carlito syrichta
CGAGCTGATACCAATCCTACTGAAGGTATTCCAGGCGATTGAAAAAGATGGAACTCTCCCCAAATCATTTTACGAAGCCAACATCACATTGATACCCAAGCCAGGTAAAGATCCAACAAAGAAAGAGAACTACAGGCCAATATCTTTGATGAACATAGATGCTAAAATTCTCAACAAGATCCTAGCAAACCGGATTCAGCAATACATCTCAAAAATCATCCATCATGACCAAGTAGGCTTCATTCCTGGCATGCAAGGCTGGTTCAATATTCGTAAAACCATAAATGTAATTAAATACATCAACAGATGTCAAAACAAAAACCACATGATCATATCACTAGATGCAGAAAAAGCTTTTGATAAAATCCAGCACCCCTTCTTGATAAAAACCCTTGAACATCTAGGCATATGGGGAACATACCTCAAAATAGTAAAAGCCATCTATGAGAAACCCACAGCCAGCATACTCCTAAATGGACAAAAATTGAAACCAATTCCCCTGAAAACTGGAACTAGACAAGGATGCCCACTCTCTCCCCTCCTGTTCAACATAGTATTGGAAGTCCTGGCTAAAGCAATCAGAGAAGAGGAGGCAATCAGTGGTATTCAAATAGGAAAAGAGGAAGTCAAGTTATCTCTCTATGCAGATGATATGATGGTGTACCTTGAAAACCCAAGAGAATCTGTCAAAGGTCTCCTTACATTGATAAAAGCCTTTGGCAAAATCTCAGGATACAAAATAAATGTACAAAAGACAATCGCATTTCTCTACACCAATAATAAACAAACAGAAACCCAAATAAAAAACACAGTTCCTTTCACAATAGCCACAAAAAAATGAAATACCTTGGCATCTTCCTAACCAGAGATGTGAAAGACCTTTACAATGAAAATTACAAAACACTGCTCAAAGAAATCAAAGCTGACTTGAACAAGTGGAAAAATATCCCATGTTCATGGATCGGAAGAATCAACATTGTGAAGATGTCCATCTTACCTAAGGCAATCTACAAATTCAATGCAATACCCATCAAATTACCAACAACATTCTTCTCAGACCTAGAGAAAACAACACAGGAATTCATATGGAAAAACAAACGTCCAAGAATAGCCAGAACGATCCTCAGCAAAAAAAACAAAGCAGGTGGTATCACAATACCAGATTTCAAACTTTACTATAAAGCTACAATCATCAAAACAGCTTGGTATTGGTACAGGAACAGGCATATAGATCAATGGAACAGAATTGAGATTCCAGAAGCAAAACCTCAATTTCTCAACCGACTCATCTTCGACAAAGCTCCCAACACCTACCAATGGGGAGAGGAGAACCTATTCAGTAAATGGTGCTGGGAAAATTGGTTGACCACATGCAGAAGATTGAAATAGGACCCCTATCTATCCCCATGCACAAAGGTTAACTCCAAATGGATCAGAGACCTAAATGTAAAACCTCAAACCATAAGAACCTTAGAAAAGAAGGAAATACTCTCATGGAAGTCGGAACTGGCATCCAATTCCTGTACAAAACCCGAAACCCACAGGACTTAAGAGAGAAGATAGACAAATGGCACCTTATTAAACTGACAAGCTTCTGCAAAGCCAAAGAAACCATCAAGAGAGCAGGGAGACAGCCTACAGACTGGGAAAAAGTATTTGCCAACTCTAGGTCTGACAAAGGCTTAACATCCTGGATCTACAAGGAACTGAAATGTACTGAAAAGAAGAAAACAAACAACCCCATTATAAAATGGGCAAAAGATATGAACAGACACTTCACAAAAGAAGACATTCGAGCAGCCAACAAACACATGAAGAAATGCTCAACCTCACTAATCATCAGGGAGATGCAAATCAAAACCACACTGAGATACCACCTAACTCCAGTCAGAATGGCAATTATCAACAACTCAAAAAATAACAGCTGCTGGAGAGTGTGTGGTGCAAAGAGAACACTTCTACACTGTTGGTGGGAGTGTAAACTAGTGCAACCTCTGTGGAAAGCAGTGTGGCGATTCCTAAAAGCTCTAAAAATTGACCTTCCATATGACCCTGCAATCCCCCTACTGGGAATATACCCTGAAGAACACAAATCACTCTATAAAAAAGATACCTGCACACGTATGTTTATCGCAGCATTGTTCACAATAGCAAGAACCTGTAAACAACCATGCTGCCCATCAAAAGAGGACTGGATTAAAAAAAATGTGGTACATATACAGGATGGAATACTACGCAGCCATAAAAAAGAACAAAATCATGAATTTTGCTGCAACCTGGATGGAACTAGAGTCTATAATACTGAGTGACCTCTCACAAAAACAAAAATCCGAATATCACATGTTCTCACTCATATAATGGACCTTGAACATCCAATGCAATACTATAAGAAAATGACTGATGGTACTGGGAAACTATGGGGGGGAGGGGGATGGGATTAACACTAGCAAATATCTGTTGGGGGATGGGAAAACACTTCTTATCTATAGGGTGCCTGAATGAAACATCATTGTATACCTAACACTTAACTGTACCCCACAAAACCATAGTAAAAAATACTGATTAATGAAAAAAAAAAGAAAAATATGCCATGTAATGGAAACAATGGAAGCACTATAATGGGTAGAAAAAGGTGTATACAATGGGCATAAAATGATCTATTTATTTGGTTTATGGCTCCTCTAGTTGAAGTCCATGGATAAGAAGTATCAGCATTCTTTCAGCTCTCTATTGTTAAGCTCACATCTGCCACATTACATTTGCCCCTGAGGTTTCACCAGGCAGAACCTCTTCACCAAGATCTGCTCATAGCTATTCCAAATTGAGATGTCAGTTCTAATGTTTTCTCCTCAGTGAGGTTTACTAAGGATAACTCCAGGTCATCTCTCCTAGTTAGCATCAGAATTGATTTGCACTGCAATATAACAGTGGGGTAAGGTGTCCAAATGTTCAGAGGTGGACATTTTAGAATATATCCTTTGTGTAAGAGAAAAATCCACCCTCGGCATGATCCACAGGAGGGGGGGTGAGACCACCACGGTGACAGGGACAGAAGCATCACTGATATGTAAGTGGTTGCTATTCTTCATAGGTCAATCTTCCACAGACCTTTGACAACTTACTTAACCTTTTAGTTTTATCTTTTAATTCCACCTTATATACTCTCCCCCCCCAGCTTTCTGTATCTACTTAGATTTAGCTATTACTTATATTCTGTTGATTTTAAGACTACTTTAAAACCTCAAACTTAGACATAATTACTTTTCCTTTGACATAAAGCACAATTCCATTCTTTCTTATAACTTTTACCCAAAACATATCTTATGTTCCATATATATTTTGCATATAAGATTGTGTTTCTTACATCTAGTGACTTTTTGTTTGTTTGCTTGTTTGTATTGAGTTGGAGTCTCACTCTGTTGCCCAGACTGGAGAGCAGTGGCACAATCACGGCCACTGCAGCCTTGACCTGCTGGGCTCAGGTGATTTTTCCACCTTTGCCTTCCAAGTCGCTGGAATTACAGGTTTGCACCACCACACCTGGCTAATTTTTTTGATTTGCTATAGAGATAAGGTCTTCCCATTTTGCCCAGGTTGGTCAGAAACCTGTGGACTCAGGCAATCATCTTGCGTCCACCATCCAAAGTGCTGGGATTTCTGGCATGAGCCAACGTATTCAGATACATCTAGTAGTTTTCATTACATATATGAATCACAATGTTAACTCTTAGCAACTCTTATTTTAGGAAAAACATGAGAGAACATCAATATTAATTATGTATAAGATGTATAGCCTAGCATAAATGTCAATGTCTGGGTCTAAGTTTTGTTATTTTAACAGCTTAAATTCATAAGTTAAGCAAGTACAAAAGGTGTTGCAGAAGTAAAGTCTTATCTTTTAAAACATATAGCAGAAATAGTATCTGACCAATGGACAAAAAAAAAACAGAAAAAAATTCTAAAATAAATTCTGAAGACATTTCTATTTTACCTATATTAAAAATATTCACTAAAGATTGCTAAAGTCACATGAGCTAACATATTTGAGTTAAAGTTTATACTTGGCTTATAAAATAATTTTTTAAAAATTACCTGTTTCATGCTTTAGGCAATCTTAGGTTTGCATTTTTAGAGACAATCCTTAGGTGTAGCAAGATAGGCAATTTATAATTTAAAAGCACAAAGTTAAAATTTCAGATCTGAATATTGTACCAACATTTACGTAATATAATGGCATAAGCAAATATTCAGTTAATACGGGCAAGGTTGGCAATTTAAGTAAATGCTTTTTATTTATGGTTTCAGAGTGCAACCCTCTAGGGAAGGCAAGGGGTGGAGGACAAGAGAACATGTAGATTTTAGGACCTAAACCATGCAAAGAAATGCCTAAGAGCCATTCATTGTAAGCAACTGCCAGCCATCTCTAAAAGTATATACATAAACATCTTATGCACATCTATATATATTACTTATGATAATTTTTAAAAATAATTTTAAAACCTCAAACCTAGACATAGATACTTTTCCTATATAGATATCGAATTGTCTGAGTCCACAGGTTTGTGACCAGCCTGGGCAACATGGCAAGATCTTGTCTCTACAATAAATAAATAAATAAATAAAAATTAGCCAGGCATAGTGGTGCATGCCTGTAGTTTCAGCTACTTGGAGATATATGTATATTTATAAACATATATGTCTGTATATGTTTGTGTGTGTGTGTTTACTTATTTGTAAAAGTATACATATATATAGTTATTACATATACCAAGGTCAAATTTTTGGTGCAAAGCAAAATAAGAAGAGTCAACACAGTACATAGTGTTAGACCATGGAGAAATCTGTCAACTTAAACTCTTGAAGTTCACTACAGAAAAATAGAAGTTCCTTGCCAAAAGGAGTTGGTGGTGCCTTTTCTATTTTCCTTAATGATTCCAGACTGTACTAAAGTTCTCTTTTGTGGACATAGAAGGTAGCAAGAGGAAGGAGGAAGTAAATAGAAAGAAGTTAGTCTTTTGACTAAAACCCAAAAGTAGAATTTAAAGAGAAAAATCATAAAGACTTTGTAAAACTATATAGTTTGCATATGAGCTTTCAATTAAGCTATTAACCACAGAGCTCTAAAAAAATTTTTCATATCTCATATCAGAAAAGAGAGAATTCTTAAGACTGGGCATACCATTATTACATCTTTCTTTCAATTTAACCTTTCCATCAATTTTCTAGAATGAGAGATCTCAAAAATGCACTTTTCCATGCTGAACTTATGTCAAATAGTGACTCAGTTAAAAAGCCCAGGTGGTGGAGGGTATAGAGGAGGGAATCTCCATGACCCTAAAATTCACTCTCAAAATAGACTTAAGGTAGATAAAAGACAACAAAAGCTCCATAGACCTGGAACCCTTTAAGACAAATCCTCCTTAAATACTTAATGAGACGGGGCATGGTGTCTCGAGTCTATAATCCCAGCACTTTCGGAGGTTGAGGTGAGAGGATTGCCAAAGCACACGGGTTCGAGACCAGCCTAGACAACTTGCTGAGAACTCGACTCTACAGTAAACCTGAAAATTAGCTGGGCATGTTGACCCGTGTATGTAGTTCCAGTTACTTGGAAGGCTGAGGCGGAAGGATCACCTGCACCCAGCAGGTCAAGGCTGCGGTGGTCTTGAGCTCACTTGAGCCCAGCAGTTTGAGGCTGCAGTGGCCATGAGCATGCCACTGCATTCCATCCTGGACTGTGAGCATGCCACTGCCCGCCAGCCTGGGTGACAGATTGAGATTCTCACTAAAAAAAAAAAAAAAGTTTAATGTGTACATAACGGAAAGTGGGCTGTTTAAAATTTTTCATGTCTTGGACTCCCAGTATTTTTAGATGGGCCACTTAATGTGAATCCAATAATTCATGCCTTCCAGATAGCAGAGACCATGAGTCAAGGTGCCAAGGACATGAAGTCAAGACAAAAACCTTATATGGTTTTTGTCTCATGGCCCCACAGCAACTTCAGTCTTTTAAGAATCTCTGGTCTACACATGCAGAAGATTAAAATGAGACTCCTACCTATCACCACACACAAAGATCAACTCCAAATGGATCAAAGACCTAAATGTAAAACCTTAAACTATAAGAACCTCAGAAAATGCAGGAGACATCCTTATGGGAATTGGAACTAGCAACCAATTCCTAATCAATCAAAACCCCAAGTGACCATGCCTTAAGAAATAAGATAGACAAGTAGGACTTCATCAAACTGACAATCATCTGCAAAGCCAAAGAAACCATCAAGAGAGTAGGGAGACAGCCCACAGAATAGGAAAAAATATTTGCCAACTGTATATCTGACAGAGCTAACATCTAGGATCTACAAAGAATTCAAACAGGCCAAAAAGAAAAAAACAAACAGCCCCATTACAAAGTGGGCAAAAGATATGAATAGACACTTCTCAAAAGAAGACATAGGAGCAGACAACAGATACATGAAAAAATGCTCAGCCTCACTAGTCATCAAAGAAACGCAAATTAAAACCACACCAAAATACCACCTAACTCCACTCGGGATGGTCATCATCAATAATCCTCCACCCCGCCAAAAAAAAAAGATGCTGGAGTGGATGTGGGGGAAAGTGAATACTTCTACACTGTTGATGAGAGTGTAAACTAGTACTACCTCCATGGAAAACAGTGTGGCATTTCCTAAAAGATCTAAATATCAATCTTCCATATGACCCCAAAATCCCCCTTTTGGGAATATATACAGAGGAACTCAAATCACTCTATGAAAAAGATACCTGCACACACATGTTTATTGCAGCATTATTCACAATAGCAAAAACATGGAATCAACCGTGCTGCCCATTTAAAGAAAAAAAATGTGGTACATATACATGGTAGAATATTACACAGCCATAAAGAAGGACAAAATTATGAAATTTGCAGCAACTTGGATGGACTCAGAGTCTATAATACTAAGTGATGTATCACAGAAACAAAGAACTGAATATCACATGTTCTCACTCATAAGTAGACCTTGAACAATTATCATAATACCATAAGAAAGGAATCGACTGTAGTGGGAAACTGCCAGTTTGGGGGGGGGGATTAGCAGTTGAAGGAAACTGCCAGGGGAGGGAGGGGCACACCTCACCAACAAGGGTACCTGCATAATTAACATTTGTATACCTAACTCTGAATTGCACCCTAAGTCTTTAAAATACAACAATTAAAAAAAAAGAATCTCCAATTTAGTCAGAACCACAAAACTGATCAGTCTGCAGGGCCAGCTCAAACAGCAGGATTGTGTGTATAGGCCCATGTTCTACCCTTTGGTAACCCTCTTTATGACAGAACAATAAAGAAAGACACAGACAATGGAAGCAGGTTTCTGTGAGGAAAAAGACAAAACAATATAAATAGTCATATGGCAGAGTACACAAGGGTTGCTATAATCTGACTAGGCATTCAAAGGTTTTTTTCTCCCATTAATCAAAAATTTGTGGATGAGAAAAAAAGTGATTTATTTATTTGTTTGTTTGACTATTCACTCACTAAAATGCACACAGAGAGACAGAAGCCGGAAGACAGGCTCCTGACTTGGTAAAACATTCTCACTCATTTGCCAGCAGACTAGGTTTCTGGGTTCTCTGTACTGCAGGCTCCAGAAGAGAAGAACGACTTTTTTTTTCATCCAGCTCACAGACCAGGGCTACTGACTCCTTAAAGCTTCACTGAAAATACCCTGACATGAGGCAGTTTGACTAACACAGAAAATGGTGTACAACAAATTTTATTCAACATGCATACATAGGAGCCTTCAGAATGAAAACCCAGCTTCCCAATAAGTTATGGAAACTTAACTATTACCTTGAGGTGCATGAAAGAATGGGACATTTTGTAAAAAATTATGGGAGGGGAAGAAGAATAATTCTACTAAGGGGCAACAAATGGGACAGTGGAGGGTAAAAATGAAGAGTGACTTGTAAATGACTCTCCTTGGGAGCTAAATGAACCTGAGACACAGGCATGATTTGTAAAATGTTCTTCCTCCACTTTCCTGCAATGAATAATTTTAACAGGGAGAGGATGCAGCTTGTGGGAGACAGTGGGCAGGAGGCATCAGAGACTTTGAGGCAAAATGCCAAATTTGGGCTGAATTCCTCCACGCTCCTTCATGAGGGGTCACTGTTACCAAGCTGGACTCCACAGTGCAACATGATGAGAAGGTCTGACAATGACAGAACCTGGCACTATGCCACGAAGCCAGGTGGGCATAATGAATAGGCAGCATTATCAGAGAGCAGCGAGTGGGAATTGACCTGCAGAGGTCAAGGAGTTACCTCGGAGAGCACAGTGTCCTCAGGGACAAGAGGTAAGCATGACCATCCAGTATGTCATTGTATATACTTAGTAGACATGTCTGAGAGGAGTGGAAGGCTAAAGCCAGCTGCCCCAGTAGAAAGTAATGAT
>NW_007260860.1:0-11106 GCF_000164805.1 Carlito syrichta
AGTTAATAACTTTTGTAAAACTAGAATAAATGCTGTGCACGTTATGGTCCTCAAACAACAATATCAACAGGTATCCCTAGACAACTCAGCATGTTAAAGGAACCTAAAATTAGATTCACTCTACCCTCATGAGAAGGGGGGAATGAGAGGACAGTAATAGACTTAGGTTAAGAGCATGCTATTGAGAGACCCAAGAAACCAAGAAACTTAAAAAGCCATACTTGCTGTAAAAGTAGTGTTTAGTTCACTATATTTCCTATATCCCTACCTCATGTTTACTATATATTTTGTGTATTCCTACCTCATGTTCATCGTACTTTATGAAATTTTAGTACTTTAAATCCTACCTCAGACCCCGTAGAATTAGGCATATGTCAGGTGCCGGGTAGTGACTGATTGTGTAGTTATAATGGCTTAAGTAGTGTTTGTATTTAGAACTCTTGGGTTAAGCATTGTCAGTCCCAATTGCCGTGCTGACTTCTGCTTTTACAATGGGACATAAATGTTAAAGCGATAAGCCCCTTTCAGACATTCCTTTGCTACCGCAGTAGACTCTGAGGCACTAGCTGCTCTCTAGGTGGGCTTTATGTTGATTTAAATCACCAGCCTCCATACCAGTATTAATTTACACACAGTGGCTATGAAAACCTGGAGGAATCAAAGACCTTTACAAAAACCGCCTTGCTATAAGACATTTGTGATATTTTATAAATTCCCAGAACTAGTACTATATGAATTGCTACCCCACATTCACTGTATGAGTTTGCAGCATTCATATTTAAAACTTTGTTAAGTTTGGCTTTTGTTGTCCCATAATGACCATGTTTTGTTATGTAAATGTTAAGCAAACAAGCTTCCCTAAGCATTCCTCGGGGTGAATCAGCAAACTTAATGGCTAATGTAACCTCCAGGATTGCTTAGGTTACTTTATACGCAGTGAACCTAACTTATCTGACATTCCACTCTGCCCATTAAGTGGGTTTCTATCAATCACGGGCAGTCAGGTTACAGCCCACGAAAGGCACCTACCAATACCAAGTGTTCCAGTACCCATTAGGAGAAATCACCCAATCATGTAAAATCAAGTTTAAAGTTCTTTCCCCTCCCTCTGTAATTGTGCATAAAAACTGCTTGCCATACTGGATAAACACTCTGGTTCATGAAGCCTCTACCGGCTTCATGCATGAGCCCAGACTCGAGCCTGAATAAAGACCCTCGTGTGTTTGCATCGGAGCTGGTTCTTTGTAGTCTCTCTCTCTCTCTCTCTCTGATTAGAGTTCTGGGTTCAACAAAACAAGTTTATATGCCCTGGTTTTCAACAGCTGCTGGTGGTCTACCAAGTGATAATCCAGCTTGCAGCAAATATTTTTCAGCTCCAAGAAATAAATACATTCATTTATTTATTTATTTTGAGTTGGAGTCTCACTCTGTTGCCCAGACTGGAGTGCAGTGCTGCTCCTGGCCACTGCAGCCTCGACCTGCTGGGCTCCGGCGATCCTTCCGCCTCAGCCTTCCAAGTAGCTGGAACTACAGGCGTGCACTACCACGCCTGGCTAATTTTTTGATTTATTGTAGAGATGAGGGCTCACCAAGTTGCCCAGGCAGGTCTCGAACCCGTGGGCTCAGGCAATCCACTCACCTCAACCTCCCAAAGCACGGGATTACAGGCTGAGCCACCAAGCCTGGCAATAAATACATTTAATAGGGCAACCTCGGGTCAGTCCACTGCTTCTCTGATCCTGACTTGGAGAAAAATTTTAAACAGACAAATGGACTGAAGGTGTGTGCTGTGGGTAAGTTGTTTTTAAGAGTCCATTTTCTTTAAGAAAGCTTGTGTATGTGTTTCTTTAAAATAATTTTAAAGCGAGAGCGAGAGAGATATGTAAGAGAGAGACCATTCCTTGGAAAGCATAGTGGGGCTGTGTATTCTCACAAATCCTTTAACCTGAACTTTGAAGGAAATCAATTGAGTTGGTTTTATGCCACAAACAAAGGGAGGGAAGGACAGTGTAGGTCACAGGCCCACGTTCAGTCACTGGTGATGAATCTGAGTGGATGTGACCCCTCTGTGACAATGTTCCCAAGGTGTACAGGGAGGACCTTTATGTCTTATAACTAGGATGGGAGCCAGATAAACTTTCCCTCTCCTCCACCTTGGACTTCGTAAAGAGAACAATTCCAGGCAGCCGAGAAACAGAATTAGGGAGAGTACAGAGATAGGAAATACCGAGGCCTGTATTATCATTGGCTGCCGCTTTCTTGTTTCCTGGGCCAAAGGTAGCCCCGAAGAGTGCTGAACTTTACAGCGCTAATGTACACAACAACATCTTCCCTACAAGCAGTTGTTAGAGGGAGAAGAAAAAGAAGCCAGGGGGGAAGAAAAACAACCTGAAAAAAAAATTGCATTAAGCCTGTGTTACCTTCACCCCAGGAGACGCTTGGGACCTTGAATGAAAGCAGAGGAAGGTGAAACTAATTTTCAAGTCTGATCAATTCCAAATCTATTACAAGATCTGTCACCAACAGCAGGAAGGAGAAAGGGTTGCAGTGTATACAGTGAGTCCAGTAACCCGGCCCACCTAAACAGAAATGTTTCCTGGGTGCCCAGGTGAACATCATTACAACACTGTGTAATAATATAAGGGTTATGGGTAAAGCACACTTAAGTCAAATATTAAGCACCTTGAGCAGAGAATGTGGGAAGGGTTTTTGTCTTTGAATAGGATTTAGTAATATTTTTTCTTCTTCCTTTTTTTTTTTTTGGTTGCTGATGAGAGTTTTTGTGTGTGTTTTATTTCATTTTGTAGTTGGATATATGCCATTGTTCTGGGCTGACAAAAAAAAGCGGGAGGGGGAATGGGAGGCAGGAACCACATTGTGAGTGAACTTGGCAAAAGGAGAGTTAGTTAGGAGGTAACTTCCTCACAAGTCTCAGCATCCGGGTTTGCAGTGTGATCAGCACATCAATTCTTCCATGGTCACATCGAAAATATTCCTATGGCCGGATGGAACCATAAATGTACCCAACCTGGTCTTTTTATTTTTTTTTATGTTCACCTGATTGGAAAGTGAAGTTGGATATTACTTTTTCATTATGTTAATGACAACTCTAATAGGATTTTATTGTGTCCTCAATGACGTCACTTTGGAAACATCATTCAATTGGGTGGCTTGCTTTCCTCCAGATGATTGTACAAAATAAACATGCAGACCTTCTGTTCACACACACACACACACACACACACACACACACACACACACACACGTGCATTTTTAACCACGTCAGAAAGGAAACGGGGCTGCCAACTTCACAGCATTCTACATGATTTTGAATTAATATTAGTCTATTAAAAAGAGCTATAATCAGAAGAAAAAACTTAGCCCGATTTGCACAGCAAGTACATTTCACAGTTGTTTTGGACAAATGCCCTCAGTGAATATGTTTAAAGTCATGTGCAACAGGAATATGTTATCACAAGTAACCATGATTTAATAAACACTTCATCTTTTTGTATTGCTTTCTTTTCATCACAGTGATAGAAATATAACACCATATGTCACTGTAAAACACATTTCCACATAAATGCTGATAAGCACAAAATATTTTTCATCATTTACATTTTAACTGTAATAATATATGGCAGGATTAAAGCTGCATCCATCATGTGTCTAACTAACCTTGCTGTAATGAATTTTTAAATGTAATGGTTCCTGTTGCAAAGTAAAATTGTACATAATGTCTAGTGACACAGTGTGCTGTCAAATGGATGGATTTTAAAATGTAAATGCAACTTCATTTTTAATTAGATGTATAAACTTCACTACTTCTATTCACTCCCCCTTCCCGATTATTTAAAGTAAGAAATACAAGAAGCATAGATATATGGCACACTGCCAAAGAGCTCACTCTTCCAGTTATTTAAAATCACTTGCTCATTGGAAATGCTGTGAAATCTGTGTGTGTGCACGCGCGTTTCAGAAGAGTGAGGCACCTAATTGAAACAAAAGCTTATGAAAATCATAGCTAGAAAAGCTTTCTGGGGTGTCTGGAGGGCTTCGCTGCCTGGGGCATACTCTTTCTGACAGCGTTTGGGATCAGATTTAGGGTGGGGGGCGTCAGGGGCGTGAGCTGGGGGTGTATCTAGGTCAAGGACAAATGCATTCCTCTCTCGGCTTGAAATAACAAATAAGCCTACTCACCAGAGAAGAATCATTAAAAATAATTTGCACAAGCTTTCAGTTGTGTGAGCTCTTTTTTGATACAATATTTCCTATGATTATCACTGCGGACATGTTCCAGCCGTATGGAAGGGAGCTGACTGGGAGCTTCCACAGTACCTGAGTGGTTAATTAAGAGCCGTTGCCCGGCCACAAGAAGCAGGCTTGAAATCCCTCTTCAGTCTCGGACAGTGAGTAGCTTTTTTAGCAGCAGAAGTCACCAGAGACAGCCAGAAGCAAGGGAAATCATTTGAGATAACATACAGCTGAAGAGAGTGTGTGTGAGTGCAGAGGGGAGTGGGGGGGACTGGGGGGAGCTGTGTGCAGTTAAAAGAAGGGCAACAGTAGAGAAAAGTCTATAATAAAAAGGTCAACATCTCCTATTTTTCTGTACAGGGTTGACAGTCTGTAATGCCTTTTTAGCATGAATGACAACAGATTCCATCTTTTTTTTTTTTTTAAAAGAGGGGAATATCTTATTTTGTATTCAGACTTTGCAATTGTGAGTTCAGGCCTGCCAGCTCAATCTGAATAAGCTATTCTCACTTTATCAGGGTTTACTGAACTGACTTTGATTGTTGCAAAATAGCAGTAATTTTTCCATTAACCCATACAAACCCTCAGCGAGCAGGAGAACAAAGAAATATTAGAGGGATGAAAGCTGTGAGTGCCGGGAGGGAAGCCAGGAGTTTCCTAAATGGTTCTAAATGCAAACCGCACACACACCAGCTTCTGAGGCTGGCGGAGGCTCTCGAGGATGCCATCTTAGGCTCCCTTTGGGGTCCCCTGGGCTTTGGGTCCCAGTGGGCACCTCCTATCCTTTCTTCCAAATGCCACTATTTCCTCTGTGTTAGCAGGTTAAAGTAGGGCTTGTGGGAGCAGGGGGCTGGGTTCCCTTTCTTCAGAGAGGTGATGGTTTTACCCTCTATGGTTCCTGTGCCAGGGACCTCAATCTTCATCTAGAACTCAACTCAGGAATGCTTAAAGCCCTTTGACGACCCAAGCTTATCTGAACACGAAGGGACCTTCCGTTTCTCCAAAGAAGAGGCCAGGAGGTAAGGAGAATACAGTTCCTCCAGTCACTGAAGATGAGCCAAGAACCCCCAAATCCTCCTCTCTGACATTTTGGCATGCTCAGCATCACCCCACAGGTTCGGGGGTGGGGGGCAGGTGCTGCTGCTGGATTTCTGGTTTCAAGGCAGCTATAGGAGACCTTGTTTTACACAAATAGAGCCACATTGGCCTCCTGTCTTAATGATGGGAGGAAATGGAGGGCAAGCTGAATCTCCCACTCTCTCCTACATTCACATGGGGTGCATTTGGAAGCTTCGGATGTGGCTGGGATGCTATGTTTCTCCAGAAAGATCCCAAAGTCAAGGTGTTGATGGTTACATTGCTCAAAATCAAAGCCTGACTTTTTTTTTTTAATTTGAAATTTCAAGAAATGAAGTGCATCTCAGGCACATGGCTCTCCACTACAGGCCTGGGCAAGGAGCCTTTAAGCTCTCCAACCATGTTTGATCTCTCAGTCTCCCAAACAATTCAGCTCACACAGTGGCGGTTGCACCCAGAATCCAAGTCTCAACTTTGTTTAGGAACTGCCCAATATGTTAATTATCGCCTCTACCTCCGCGGCAGGGTGCTGTCAAACTGTACACCAATCTTTAGAAAATAAAAGTGAAGACGGTGCACCCACTGTACCCTACTCCCATGATACCCCATCCCTGACAATGCCTGAGCTGTCAGATGAGAGGCAGCGTCACTGGAATAAAGGTGGGCAGATGTGTGGTAATGAGACAGAAGTGTGCAGATACTAATAGAACTCCTCAGCAGAACAGGCCTGCCGTAGTGAGATGGAGCAGGGCAGCAGCTGCAGACTGTCAGGAGACTCAGACGCTACTTTCTCTTAATTCTCATTTAAGAGCTGTGTGCGCACTGCTGTGTGTCAGTGAACTTTTCCCTCTCAGGAGCTCCAATCCCTAGGTGATGAGTCACATTTCGACACAACTAGATGTCAAAAGAAGTTTAAGTTGTATGACGAACTGTGATGCAGTCACCACCAGCCCCTGGCCTCTGAGGTGGCTTCTGAATGCTCTGCCTGGAAACTTTGGTGCCTTTTCCTGCATTTTGTTTTCTTATTAAAATACTGGCTAATCATGAATTTCGCTGCAACCTGGATGGAACTAGAGTCTATAATACTGAGTGACCTCTCACAGAAACAAAGATCCGAATATCACATGTTCTCACTCATACAATAGACCTTGAACATCCAATGCAATACTATGAGAAAATGACTGATGGTACTGGGAAACTATGGGGGGGAGGGGGATGGGATTAACAGTAGCAAATATCTGTCGGGGATGGGAAAACACCTCTTATCAACAGGGTGCCTGAATGAAACATAATTGTACACCTAACCCTTAACTGTACCCCACAAAACCATAATAAAAAATACTGATTAATGAAAAAAAAATACTGGCTAAGTCTTTGTCAATATCCATATCAGCAACTGTGAGCTCCAGACAATATTATCCCAAGCATAATTTCATTTTCAATGTGGAATTCAGACCCAAGCTGGTCAGAGAGCGGGAGGTTTGTGTAGAGCAAACGGAGCTCATTTTAGCATCCTTCATTAAAATGAAGTCGTTTGGAGATTTACTGTCAGCCCCAGTGGGGATGCCGGTCATCAGAGGGGGAAACCTGGGGCTATGTGAGACATGCCACCGAGGGCTGTTCCCAAATCAGAAGTGCGGGAGTGACGCTGAAAATTACAGATCGGGCCCATGAGAACGTGGCTCCAACCTACAAAAGTCGGGAAACAACCTGAGAACTGTCATCTCACATTCCAGCAAAACCTGTGAACTGGATCAGGTCCTTTGTGGCCTCTGTGAGTCCCAGTCTCCCCAGATGATGCATTTTGGGGATAGGCTGGAGGGGAGTCTCCCACAGAGGGTAGGGGGACACCAGGCAGATGCCAGATGTGTCATACAGAGGCAGTGAGGCCCCAGCGCTAGCCCTTCTTTGTGAGGCAGGCATTTCTTGGAGCATTTAATTGGGTCGGGTCAGTTTGTTCTCCAAATATTTTCATCTTCTCCTGCCACTGTTTACATTTCCATTGGGAAAATAAATATTGCATGTAGCTTCTGCCTGCTGTATTTTCTTAGAGATTTTAATCCCGATTCCTCATGAAAGGTTCACACACACACACACACACACACACACACACACACACACACACACACACACACAGCAAGTCTGGTGTGAAGGCCCCACAATCCATAAAATGCTTTCCTTTCTTCTCTTCAGAGGCTGAAGGTATATACCATGGAAACCTGATGCCACATCGACATAATGAAGCGTGTGGAGGAATCTCACATTTGACAGGTCTCAATCAGAGAACCAGCCAATCTCATCCAGAATGTTCTAAGCCACCAATGTTACCTTTTTTATCTCACATTTGTGGCCCCCACGCCCCGTGTGTTTCTTCTGGAACATCTCACAGGCTGGCGGGTTCCTTCTGTGCTCATCCCACATGAAGCAGGCCTTCTCTAGATTCCAGTGTTTAGTAGCCTGAAGTTCATTAGCACTTTGCTGCTTCACCTTGGAGTTTTAAATTTTTAAGCAGTTAGGATTCCTCTAAGAGTTCTTAACCTTATCATTTGTAATAACTTAGAAATCAAGTATCTAAAGTGTGGGTTATTTTTTAAAAATGCTCCTTTTCCTTCACCAGCCATTGATTTGCTTCCTCTTGCAGTCAGACTGAGCACTATTAAATCAGGAGATGGAAAATGTTCGTTTATTTCTCTGTAGTAAAGCACAAGCAATTATGAGACATTTCTTAACATGGATTGTTGTTGCTTTCAACGAAAGCCCTGACTGTCAGAAGCGACTGTAGAGGCAGCAGAGATGAAAAGGGCTTAGGAGAAGTGGGTCCAAGCTCCACCAGATGGGATAAGACCAACGCCAGAATATATGTAAACTTGAACCTTAGTCTCCCCGCAAAATGAGGGCAAGTACATACTGATTTCTGACCACGTTGGTCCCTGCTCTAAATGAGTCAGCATGGTGGAAAGCACATCATTGTCTGAATTTGGGCATGTGCACTGTTTAATTCTGCTCAAGTTGCTTAACCTCTCTGGGCACCAGAACTTTTTCTCTATTAAGTAGTAACAGAACCTGCTTCCTAAGCTTGATATGAACACTTAAGGAGCTACCTTAAGTCAATGATACAACTTAACACTGGAGGCCTTTTAGCTAATAATAGAAACATCACCCTCCAGGCACAAGGCGGGGGAGGTTGCAGATATGGTTATGTCCTGGCCCCAGACCCCACGAACCTTACAGTCTTGAGGTGGGGAGAAAGAGACTCCCCAAAAGAGGACTCATAACATGTGAGGACATGTTTCTTTTTATTTCTGCTTCTTAGAACAGTGCTAGTCTCCTGCTACACCAACTACAACTTTATCTCAAAATTATCTAAGGACCACCTAATGTGTGTCGATGCCACACATGCCAGATGTGTCAGCCTCTCCCAGTAATGACTCTCTGACATAAACAGTAAGGAAGAAATATTACAATTACAAAGGGGTGCCAAGACCCGGCATGCATTTTCATGAGAGGCCTTGGTGAATGCGGCATGGTTCCACCATCAGCGTCCCCTGCCAGCAACATTGGCTAAAGAAAGCTCCCATCCCCCTTCAAGACAATTAAAATGTGTTAAATGAATTAAAGGGGCCCTTCCCTGTTAAAGTACTCAGAGGTTAGAAACAGTAGTATTTGGACTTATGGAAATGCCACGGCTGCCAAGCCTTAGGAATTGTGGGTCATGGGGGAGTCATTGCAATGGTAACTGAAACAGCTTATGAAATTGGAGGCAATATAAATAATTTTACATTTCTGGGAGGCAGTTTTCATTCCCTTGTTTATTTTGGCTTCTTAAGTCAAGAGAAACATATTTTCACCCAAAATCAGATTGAGAGAGAAGGAGTGAGACGGAGAGCGAGAGTGAGAACGATAGAGCGAGAGAGCGAGAGAGAGAGAAACTGCATTCTTGGATTTATTAAAGCAATGCTACAGCTGAACATTTTTGAGACAATGGGAAGACCAGGACTGGAGATGGGGCAGTGGAGGGGGTAAGACTGTTCAAAGCCTCATTTCACCACTCACCAGCTGTGAATCTCTTTCAAGTGACTTAACCCCTCTGTGCTTCAGTTTCCTCATCAGTAAAAGAGGATTAGTTGTTTTGATCTTGCAGTGATTATGATACTGAGATAATGTGCCTAGCCAGCTGTCTGTTGCAGTCAGAACTCCATGCATCAACTTTTGTTGTTGTTGATATTAATGTTACCAGCCCTGTCTCAGGTAAACTAAATGGAAGATGAGAGTGTGGGGGAATGGGAACCTTGGGGACTGCTCTTCAACTTTCCTGAGCACCAGAGGTTAACAAGCCACAGGAGCCACAGGAGGCTATTAAAGGCCTTACTGCTATTGTCCCAAATGTCCTGGTCCCCTGCACGTTCAGATCTGGTCTCCCTGACTCTTGACTTAGTTCGCTCATTTCATAAAAAAATCCATCGAGTCTCCTGGCCACAGCCGAAGAAAGCAGGCTCCCCCCATCCTCAGTCGGCCCCCCTCCCACCCTCGAGTCCCCAAAGTCCTCGAGTGTGTGTACTCCCTTGCCCATTACATGCACAAACTCCATCAGAAAGCACTTGTCTACACCCTCTTTATTCTCTTTCAAAGGGTTAAACAGTCTATTTACTGGGCTGTCAACAGTCCGAGGCCCAAATCGTGAAGAAAGCCCTGTCCAGTTTTGTGCAGCGAGGAGCCATGTCTTTCCTGGCCTGTTCTTGTTACTGTCATATAATATCCATGACGATCATGTTGGCCTTTTTTTTAGGGGCTCTGTGGGGCTCAAACTGAGGGGCCACTTTAAGCCAGGAAAGGCCTTTATTTATGAGGATTTGAAAGAGCCTTGAGACGGTCCTTCCCCTCAGAACCCTCTTCAGCAGGTCACTGCGGTTTCAAAGGATTTAAATGTGGAGGCTGTGATCAGTATTTCCATCACATTCTAATAGACTGACATGAGCGTTTGTGTCTGAAAGACAGGGGAAAAAGTAATGCAGATTTTCCCTAAATTGGACTGATGCACAAAGCAGGGAGAGCAACTGAGTGCTGAGGTAACCCCTCACACCCCTTTTTACACTTCTAACCAGTGCCACACAAAGAGAGAGCCGTGGGAAGCTGTGCAGGAGCTGGGTTGGGCCATTTCCATGGGTCATATGGAAATTTTGTTTTGTGTACAGAGAAAGTGTCTGATAACAGTGACCTTAAACTGCCATATGTGGGCAGTGAATAGACCAGAGGAAACCACTCAGCAATCTGACCCTCAACATATGGACTCTCTGCCCAAGGAGATTTTCATTGCCATCTTATCTACAGCCCCAGGGATTTCCTTAGATTTGTTAATGAATTACTCTATTGACTTATATCTGAGCTTTCCTCATTAGAGGAGAAGAACACAATTTTTATCTATGTTTTCATGAAGGAGACCAGAGCGTTCCCTCCTTTGGGGGGCAGTGGGTAATCTTCCGGGCTGTCATCAGCTTTGAGCTAATTTATTATAACAGTTGAAGAAGGCCCTTCCGTGCTTGTTGAGGCTTGAGCCCACTCCAAGCCTCTTCAGATCTATGTTTTCATTGTGCATGGGATGGTTCCTGGGCTCCTGCTTGGTTTACAAATAGCTGAACAGGATGTTGTCCTGGTATTGTGAGTCTTCAGGGTGCGGGCCACAAGCTGATTTAGAGAGTTCCCACTGCACTACCTGTCAGGAATGGGATTTTCAAGGCAGCAACATGTTCGTGCCAGGGTTGTCTATCCGCCTTCCCC
>NW_007260861.1:0-7722 GCF_000164805.1 Carlito syrichta
CTTCAAATTTCTTTTTTTTTTTGAGTTGTGTAACCTTTTATTAGCAACTAAAATAGAAGGTATCTGTTGTACAAGACGGGTAGTCATTGACTATAACTGGAGATTTATTATATTCTAGTACAGATCATTTATAAACGCAATTTCTTTATTAAAAAGCTTCCACCTTTTATGTTTGTTGTGTACAATTTGCAAAACTATTCTGAAAGCGGAATATGTGTACACAAGTCTGCAAAGAGTGAAAATTTAGGATATGAAAAATGCTTTAAAATTTACTTTCAAAAAGCGACCTGCCACAACTGGGCTTTACACTGTCATCTTTTTTTTAAATCAAATCTGAAACCTCAAACTAATAGAACTTTCTTCTCTTTTTTTCTAGTAGGTGTACTCCTTCCTTAATTTCAACTCATTAAAAAATGCTTTATAATCTGGGTAGTGGAAGGAAGCCTGGTTCAAATTTCTTAAAATCTTCAGTCTCATAAAACCCCAGCCTCTCCCCCCTCTAAGATTCTGTGTTTTATTTTATTTATTTATTTATTTTGAATTGGAGTCTCACTCTGTCGCCCAGACTGGAGTGTAGTGGCTGTTCCTGGCCACCGCAGCCTCGACCTGCTGGGCTCCGGCGATCCTTCCGCCTCAGCCTTCCGAGTAGCCAGAATTACAGGCACGTGCTACCACACCCGGCTGATTTTTTGATTTATTGTAGAGATGAGGTCTCACCAAGTTGGCCAGGCAGGTCTCGAACCCTAAGGCTCAGGCAATCCACTCACCTCAGCCTCCCAAAGTGCTGGGATTACAGGCTGAGCCACCGAGCCCGGGTGATTCTGTGATTTAATTACCCTCTGGAGCCACTAATAGCTTTAACAATATATGGCTTCAAGACTAAATTCTTCTGTTAGTGGGAGGTCTTTTTTTGAAAAGCTCCTGAAGGCCACACCTACTCTTCACAGGAAAAAGTCTTTAATTAGCTACTTATCTGATCACCCTTCTCTGGGTCTGTGTTTTCAAGTCTTTTGGAGAGTCAGAGAGAATTACTTTTACTTGGATGTCTTCATGACAACACCTGCCTATTTCATCTTTTTTTAGAGGGGGAAGGAAACTGATGAAGAAATGTATACAAGATCTCTACTCAATTCACTGATTTACTTATTCATTCATCCATGAGAAAGTTATAAAATATAATAATAAAGAGCAATTATTAGCATTTGTATGAAACACTATTAAACATTATCTCATTTAATATTGGTGTCAACTCTAAGAAGTGAATATGATTATCCTTCTTTTACAGAGAGTAAAACCCCTGTGGTTTAGAGGCAAAAGCAGAATTGGATTTGAACTCAGGCTGTGTGATTCCAAAGCCTGTTTTTAAAATCCATGTATTGTGTTAACACTGATCAGAAGAGTAAAATCATATATCTTTTAAAAATAGAATGCAAATTTTATATGAAAAATATAAAGATATAAATGTTTTATATCTGAATGAAATATGTGGGGGTAAAACATAAAATATTTTATATGCATGTATTGCTTGTTTGGGAATATTTTTAATACCATTTTTTGTTACAAAAAGTGATTGAAGTAGAGCTTGACACATATGGCTTGTTTAGTAAAATAGTGAGAGACATGATGCAAGAATGATAAAGAGGTAACTTGTAACCACAAGATATATATAGATATACAACCTGTCTTTCAACAGCTTATTCAGCCAGCATTTGAGTCCTTATCAAGTACCAGACACTATTCTAGGCACTGGCAACATAGTGCTGAATAACATATGATCCTTGCTCCTACTTTTTGCATTGTAGTGGAGGGATACAGAAGAAACCAACAAATATATTCTCTTCTTCTGGTTAGTGGTAATTATTATGATGAAAAATAAAGCCAGAACTTGGGTTACAATGGGAACTCTAGAGAATGCTATTGTTTTATAGCTGAATGACATAAATAAAGGGAGGAGTGCATAAAGTCTTGATAGTGAGCAAGTGTGTGAACTATGAGAGAAAGAGAGATCTTGACATGTTCAAGCCACAACAAGAATTCCAGGTGTCTGGAACAGAGTGATGGCAAAAAGTGATAGGAGATGGATTCAAAGAGGTAGAACAGTGGTCCAGCCATATGGAGCCTTGAAAGCCATGGTGAGTTGAAAATTTCTCTAAGTAGTGTGGGAATTCCTTGAGCAAGGGAGTGATATGATCTTAATTCATTTCTTACAAAACTTCTTAAGCAACGCCTTTGGGTCCCTTCCCACTGTGGGAGCATTTCTGTCCTCTCAATAAATCCTGCTTTCAAAAAAAATCACTATATTTAGTGTAAGAAGGGATGGAGTAGAAGCACTGTGACTGATTAGAAGCCTATTGTGAAGTGGAGGGGAAAGATAATGGTGATTTAGATGGAAAGATTGTGGTCAAAGTGATGAGAATTGGCAAGCTTTCATATATATATATATATTCGAGACCCGCCTGGGCAACTTTGCACTCCAGTCTGGATGACAGAGTGAGACTCCAACTCAAAAAAACAAAAACAAAAACAAAAACAAAAAGAATGAATCATATCACAACACGCGTAAATGGTGACTTTGACATAATCACTTCCATAGAATGGTGAGGACAAAATCTTGAAGGAATATAAGAAAGAGAATGGAAGAGTGGATAGCAAGCAGGGTTGTAAACTGATAACTTCACAAAGAGAGGATATGGGAGTAAGTTGTGAATCGATTACTATGTTGCACTTCCAGGAAAGTGCCTTGTGGCTATTTAGATTTCTCCAGTCCCATGTCTAGCAGGTTTAGAAACTTGCAGATTTATCTTTTTTTTTTTTAATTTTAGTTTTTACTATAAAGATGTGAGGTACATTTCAGGTTTAGGTATACAAACATTGATCATGCAGACACTCTTGTTGATGAGGTATGCCCCTCCCTCTCCTAGCAGTTTCCCTCAACTGCCAATCCCACCCCCACTCCCCTGACAGTTTCCCACTACTGCCAATTGTTTTCTTATAGCTTTATAATTGTTCAAGCTCTGCTTATGAGTGAAAACCTATGGAACACTGTCATTTGTTTCTGTGATAAATCACTGAGTATGATCAACTCCAAATCCATCCAAGTTGTTGCAAAGTTCATATATTTGTCCTTCTTTATGGTTACATAATATTCCATTATGTATATATACCCCATTTTTTAAAAAATCCAGTCCAGCTTCTATGGGCAACACGGTTGTTTCCATGTTTTTGCTATCGTGAATATAGCTGCAACAAACATACATATGCAGCTATCTTTTTAGTAGAATGACTTGAGTTCTTCCAATATATTCGCAATAGGGGAATTGCTGGGTCATATGGAAGATCAATTTCTAGTTCTTTCAGGAATCACCACACTGTCTTCTAAAGGGGCTACACCAGTTTGCTTTCCCACCAGCAGTGTAGAAGCATTTCTTTTCTTTTTTTTTTTTGAGTTGGAGTCTCATTCTGTCGCCAGGCCAGGGTGCAGTGGCCGTTCCTGGCCACCGCAGCTTCGACCTGCTGGGCTCCGGCGATCCTTCCACCTCAGCCTTCCAAGTAGCTGGAACTACAGGCGCGCGCTACCACACCTGGCTACTTTTTAAAAATTTATTGTAGAGAAGAGGTCTCGCTAAGTTGCCCAGGCGGGTCTCGAACCCACGGGCTCAGGCAATCCACTCACCTCAGCCTCTCAAAGGCGCGAGATTACAGGCTGAGCCACGGAGCCTGGCTTAGAATCATTTCTTTTTCTCCACATCCTCACCAGTATCTGTTGTGGTTTGTTTTATTAATGATGGTCATTCTTACAGGGGTTAGGTGGTATCTCAGTGTGCTTTTTGATTTGCATTTCTCTGATGATGAATGAGGCTGAGCAGCTTTTCATGTGTCTGTTGGCTGCCTGCATATCTCCTTTTGAGCAGTGTCTATTAATGTCTTTAGCCCACTTTTTAAAGGGATTGCTTGTTCTTTTCCTTTCAGCGCATTTGAGTTCCTTGTAGATTCTAGATGCTAGGCCTTTGTCAGATATACAGTTGGCAAATATTTTTTCCCATTCTGTGAGCTATCTTTCTCTCTTGATAGTTTCTTTTGCTTTGCAGAAGCTCATTTAATTTGATGAGGTCCCCCTTGTCTATTTTATTTCTTAAGGTATTAGGCTTTAGTGTTCTGAATAGGGAATTGTTCTCAGTTCCAATTTTCATAAGGGTGTCTCCTGCACTTTCTAAGATTCTTATAGTTTGAGGTTATACATTCAGGTCTTTGATGCATTTAGCATTAATTTTTGTGGATGGTGATAGGTAGGGGTCCTGTTTCAATCTTCTATATGTGGTCAGCCAGTTTTCCCAGCACCATTTACCAAATAGGTTCTCCTCTCCCCAGTGGTGTTGTTGGAGGCTTTGTCAAAGATGAGCTGGTTGAGGAATTGAGGCTTTGCTTCCAGAATCTCTATCCTATGCCATTGGTCTGTATAGTTGTTCTTGTACCAGGCTGTTTTGATTACACTAACCTTATAGTAAATTTAAAGTCTGGAAGTGTGATACCTCCTGCTTTGTTTCTTTTGCTAAGGATTGTTTTAGCTATTTGTGGTTGTTTATGTTTCCATATGAATTTCTGTATTGTCATTTCCAGGTCTGAGAAGAATGATGTTGGTAGCTTAATGGGTATTGTGTTGAATCTGTAGATTGCCTTTGGTAGGATGGACATCTTAACAATGTTGATTCTTCCTATCCATGAGCATGGAATAATTTTACATTTGTTTGTGGCTTCTTGGATTTCTTTAAACAGTGTTTTGCAATTTTCATTGTAAAGGTCTTTCACTTCTCTGGTTAGGAAGATGCCAAGATATTTCATTTTTTTGGTGGCTACTGTGAATGGGATTGTGCTTTTTATTTGGTTCTCTGCCTGCTTGTTGTTGGTGTAGAGGAATACAATTGTCTTTTGCACATTTATTTTGTACCCTGAGACCTTCCTTTATAGGTGTAAGCAGGTTTTTGACAGATTCTCTTGGATTTTCAAGGTATAGGATCAGCAAAGAGGGATAACTTGACTTCCTCTTTTCCTATTTGGATACCCCCGATTTCCTTCTCTTGTCTAATTGCCTGAGCTAGGACTTCCAACACAATATTGAACAAGAGGGTTGAGAGTGGGCAGCCTTGTCTTGTTCCAGTTCAGGGGAAATGATTCCAGTTTCTGACCATTTAGCAATATGCTAGCTGTGGGTCTGTTGTAGATGGCACTTACTGTTTTGAGGTATGTTACTTCTATACCTAGATGTTTGAGTGTTTTTATCAAGGGATGCTGTATTTTATCAAAATATTTTTCAGGTTGATCTTTGAAAGGAATAATTTTAACTGTTTTTAGCCCATCTCTGCCACACAAAAGATACGTCTTTATATCTCAATATTATAGCCAGAGTAAGACAAATTCCCAAGAAGCAGAGCAACACTGGTACCTAAAAAAAAAAGTTGTAGCAAAAGGAAATATAATTGACTACTTAGTGTGTAGCAAAAAAAAAAAAAAGCTTCATCATGTACCATTATTTTCTTATATTTTTCACAAAACATTTTAGAAACAATAATATTTGCAGATAAGGTATCTGTGGTTCAGAGTTTAAGAAACGTGTTTAGGAGTTTTTTTTAGTTAGTTTTAAAAGTTATGAGTTAGAGTTTGCCCAAAATTAAGCTGATACTATTAGTAATATGATAATTTTTACCTCAGATTAGTACCTTAAAAAGTGATGGAAACCTTTATTGACTTCAGAGTAGTCAATACTTAATCTTTCTTGTATTAGTTGTCCTGACAGTAACCAAATTGGGGCCATATCAAGTATTCTCATTCCACCTAAGAACATGGGCTCTTATTCCAAACTACTAGGGTTCAAATCCCAGTTTCATCTCTTACTATGAGATCTTGAGCAAGACAATGTCTTAATGACTCCATTTCATTACCTCAGCTGTAGAATGGGGAGAATATTTATTCTTTCTTATCTCACTGAACCATTAGAAGGCTGAAGTGAGTTAAAATATGTAAACTGCACTATTCAATATAAAGGTTATGATCATAACATAATGTCATTATCCTCATTACTTTTCAGTGGTTGCTATTGCTCTTTAAAGGATGCATGAAGGGGAAAGTACTAAATAATTTAAAATAATACTTCAAAATTTTGATAACTAGAAATGAGATATTTTAAGGTGAACTTAGTCAATGCACTTTTTAGTAATATAATACAAATGGTATGCTATTTTTGAGTTATTGTAGTAGGATTTTAGATATGCCATTGAAGGATCATCCTTTAATGCTGTCTCATTTGTTAAATGTTTCATGGTATAAACAAACTTAATTTTCATTGTTCTCATGAGTTTTTTAAACAGTATGATTTGGCTGGGCTCAGTGGCTCAGCCTGTAATCCCAGCACTTGAGAGGCTCAGGCGAGTGGATTGCCTGAGCCCGTGGTTTCGAGACCCACCTAGGCAACTTGGCAACTCCTCATCTCTACAATAAATAAAAAATTAGTTGGGCATGGTAGCACGTATCGTTAGGAAGGCTGAGGTGGAAGGATCGCTGAAGCCCAGCAGGTCAAGGCAGCGGTGGCTGGGAGGATGTCATTACATTCCAGTCTGGGTGACAGAGTGAGACTCCAAGTCAAAAAAATAAAAAATAAAAAAATAGAATAGTATGATTTAATTTTGTTTGCAAGTCTAGTGTCTGTCTAACATGTTATCTTTGATCTTTTCTCATATTTTAATCTTTTGCATTAGAAATAACTCCCTCCCTGTTTTATTTTATGCCCTCTGGTTCAATGTTAACTACATGCAAAGGGACTGTTTTGTTTTCTGGATACCCTTAGCCTTATGACAACAATCTGAATTTGTATGGAAGATTATAGTATCAGAAGGAGTTGGCGTTCAAGCAAAGATATTTAAATTTTTCTTCTTTTCATTGTATACTTGAAGTTAATCTTTTCAGAGATGACAGAATGACCATTATTTTTAAAAGTTGAGCAAGTAGTTTTGACTGACATGGTTGAAATGAACACAAATGCATCTATTATACAATTTTCTTGTGCAATTAAAGGAAAGTTAATTCAAGATGACTTAAGCAATACAAAAAAGAGATGTTACTCCATATTACATGGAATCTTGAGGTAAAAAGATTCCAGGGTTTTTTATTGCAGAGGCTGAATTTTGTCTTTCCTGACTTGGGTAATTTTATCTCTCTGTTCTGACATTCTCAGCATTTTTGCTTTAGTTCCTGGGCAACCTTTCTTGAGGTCTTGAAGTAGCTGCAAAAGCTCTAGGCATATCAGCCTTGTATAGCAATGGCAGGCACTTTAAAGAGAATACCCCCTATCTCACATATCTGTTCAATGGTTAAGAAGTCTTATCAAGAAACCTGTCAGCAGACTTTCCCTCCTGTCTTGTCGACCAAAATTTCAATCAGATCAATTTCTAAGTCATACAGGTGCAGTAACCACAAACTTACTGTGGTTTGGCTAAATAAAACAATAATAAGTGCCTGGAGTAGGCAAGGAGCACAGCTTCTTCTGATGTACACATCTCTTGTTTAATTAGATTAGACCAGGTCTCTGGAAGGGGGGGATGCTCTTTTATAGGCATCATTAGTATCTTTCATGTTATTTTAATTGCAAGCAATTTTAGTGGGGGAGGTGAGAGAAATTTGACCAGTTACTCTGCTTTACAAAGTTATTATTTTTCTGGAAGAATTGATGAC
>NW_007260862.1:0-11684 GCF_000164805.1 Carlito syrichta
AAAGGGCCTTCTGTAGAGGGTGCTGTATGCATCAGATATTTATTATTTTTGTTTGCCCATAATTCTTATATGATATTTGTCTAATTTTGATTATAGGACTGTTTAAGCTTAAGAAAAACAGGAAAGAAGAAACTGTTTATAGAATCTCAATGACCTTTAAAGCAAAAACTGCTTCAGGGTTACACTGATCTTGAGTGATCTACAGACATATTTCTCAGGTGGATGATTGCACATGCAATGTCATGTCTTTGAAAAAAGCATGAAGAAAGCTGTGGAGAATAATATATTACATTTTTAATACAAATGAATGCCCTAAGATAATATAAAATGACAGCCTTTGATTGCATTCACTGATGAACTTGGTTCCTTAACTTCTATTAATAGGTATACATAATCTCAAGGGTACTATGTCCAGGTCCTCACCTTTGAACAGTTTTTGAAACTGAAATAATATATGGATTCATTTTGATGAGATCTACCCATAAACCCCGAGTGTTGACTTAAATCACCTTAATATACTGTTATATAAATAGACACATGGATATAGTTTTAAATTTCTTATGCTTTTAGTTCTTATATAAACAAAAAACAAAGAAAAATATAAATATTAACCTACAAACCAAACTATAAAACCAATACATTTCAAATTAATAAGATTAATGTAATTCAAGGGAGGATCTTGCTTTGGAGAATTTAAGTGACTGCTTATGCAAGACTATGCTGCTGACTGTCGGAGTTAGAGAGACTTTTGAGTTTGCTATATGTACACCACTAAGCAGTGGGCATAACACAAACTTTTTAATCACTTTTTAAAATATTCAAATTTCTGGACAATTTTAATTTAAATATGGCATGAAGTCATATAGTCCATCACTTTTCAGGGTGTGTCATGAGCATATGTGTGTTTTTAAAATTATTTCACTTATTTATTTTTAGCCCTCTGTAATTGATGGAACCATTTGTCACCCACAATAATAATAAGGTGGTTCAATGTTTTCATCTGAGTTTTCCCCGAGCAGACTGAGACAAAGGTTAACGTGTGAATGGCTTATTTGGAAATGAGATTTTTAGGGAACTGGATTAAAGGATCTTGGAGTAGACAGGTAAAACAGCAAGTTCATCCAAAAATGTGTTACTGAATTAGCCAACTCAAGGGAAAATTTTTGATCAAAAAAGTTTCTAAGAAACCTTCTGGAATGTCTCAAATCACCCACCACAGAAGCATAAAGAAAAAATTATTTATCTATTGCTTCATCCCCCAACACATAAGTATTGTTTATGTGATTGCCAAATCCTTCCTGAGGCATGAACTCGGTGTTAGAGGAGCCAGGAGCCTGGGCAGCAAGTCAGCAGACCCACTGTGCATTGTCAAATCACACTTGTGCCAAGCTGCTTAAAGTCTCCATTAATTATTCACAACAGCAGAGGCTGAAATAAGATATAAGGCTGAGAAGATTTGAAGCCATACATAAAAATGTTTCCTATTCACTTGGTCACTGAAATCATACATAATATGAAATATTATGTATTTATATAATTAAATCTCTCAGAAGAAATTATTAAAATTTTTCAGATGGTACACATGAACACCCTGTTGAAAAACATTCTTAGTATATCTTATTCATGGATGGTTTTGATGATAACTCTATCACTTTAAATATAATTATGGAACTATCTGTATTCAAATTGCTTTATAGACATTTTGCCAATGCAACTCTCAGAAAAGAAACACCATTTTCTTGTTTTAAGTAGCAAATTTTAAAAATTCATTTTGATACATTTTGTTAAATTCCTCTTTGAGGTTTTGTACAACCTTCTGTGAATTCAAAATCAAGCCACAAACAATGGGGGAGGGTCTCAAAGTTTTGTTGGAAAATAAGAACCTACACCCCAAATTGTCATTCACCCTAATAGGATTCTATATTTGACATGTTTTTGGACCAAAATATTTATTTTCTATGTATAGACTATTTCAGATATACAATTGGCCTTAAAAAAAATAAGTGGATTGATTTCAGATATACTACAAAACAACAACAACCAGGCATGCTGTCCTAGGGAAAAATAATATGAATTTCCATGGTTAATATAGTTAGAAGGTTTTATTTGTGACCCCTGATATTGTGAGAGGGAGACATTTTTAAGATCTAATTAGCATAATAAGCTCAGGCATGCTCTACATGGCTAGGGCCAGAAAACCACTTCTTAGTTAGTGATGTAGTCCATTTTGTGTTGCTATAACAAAATACCATATAATGAATAATTTACAAAAAAAAAGAAAGAAAAATCAATCATAGTTCTGGGAGGCTAGAAAATTCTATATCAAGATATCTCATGGTAGAAGGACAGGAAAGCAAGAGCAAGGGTCAAAGAGGGGGCTGACCTTACTTATGACAAACCTACTCTCAAGATAACTAACTCACTCCCACCAGAATGAAATTAGTTCTCATGGCCTAATTATCTCTTTCTAGGCCCCACTTCTCATTGCTGCTGCATTGGGGATTAACTTTCCAACGCATGACTATTGGGGGACACATCCAAACCATAGCAGCTCGATGCAAGTTAAATTTGATTAAGAGAAGTGACATTGTAAGCTTCTAAATTTATTCTTAATCCATATTTTCCACATCAAATTAGACTAATTTGCAAAAAAAATTTTCTGACACTTAATCAGACAAATGTGTCATTCTTTCTAGTATTAAAACCACATTTAGTAAAAATGAGTCAATAACCTTGATTCACTACCAAAAAACCCCAACATTTTCTAACATTGTTATGTTGTTTTTGCCAAAATACAAATACATACACACAATAAACACAATCACTCAAATGCATCTCTATACATATACATATGAATATATATGGATGCAGAAAATATCTCCAAGCAGTAATGGGTATTATGGATAAAAGTGTTTTTGGGGGGTATAATAATATTTCGCACATAATTTTAGAAAAATATAACTCAGTAAAATTATCCTGCTTCCTGGCAACATTAAAGACTAAATCCAAGGCCTAATGAAGCATAAAAATATTGAATAAATTAATTCTGTTTGTGTTTTCTCAAATATGGCTCTGACAGTCAACTGATTTCAGATATAGCCATTTGTTCTCAGTATGTTACTTTCTGGAAATAATAGGGTATTGCTATCACTCTCATGCTTCTTTGGTGGCATTTTTCATGCATGTAAAATAATCTTGATCAGAATAAACTTGTATGACATTATGTCTCAATTATGAAAGTATTAAACACATTGCACAATGTTTCATGATTTCTGAAGTAAAAATGCTGGGCCCACTGAAATGTTTTTTTAATATGTATATAAATACTGACCATTTTGTTTCAATAATTTAAAGCCTATAAGTATCTGACTTATTTTCAGGTAATGTATTTGTATATGTGCTTTTATGTTTTGCTTAAGCTAAAACAAAACAAAACCAATTGGTCCTTAATGCTTTCTGTCTTAGTTTGCTTGGTCTGGCATAGCAAAACACTGTAGACTAGGTAGGTTAAACAATGAAAATGTATTTTCTCACAGTTCTGAGAACTGGGAAGTCCAAGATCAAGGTGACGGTTGCTTTGATTTCTGACTAGGGCCCTCTTCCTGGCTTGCAGATGGTTGCCTTTTGGTTGCATCCTCACAGGAAAAAGAGAGAGAGAGAGAGTTCTGATGTGTCTTTCAATTCTTGCAAGGGCACCAGCTCCTATTGAATTAGGACCTCACTCTTATCAGCTCCTCCCTATCTTCAAATACAGACACATGGGGAGTGTGATAGGCTTCAAGGTATAACTTTCAGGGAACATAACTCAGTCTCTAGAATTTTCTTAAGTCTAAAATTTGTTTTCTAGTAATTTCACTATGCTTACTGCCTATTCCATCTAGTCCACAGTCATCTCTTTTCTCAATAACTTTGTTTTATTTTATTATTTATTTATTTTTCAGTTGGAGTCTCACTCTGTCACCCAGACTGGAGTGCAGTGGCTGCTCCTGGCCACCGCAGCCTCGACCTGCTGGGCTCCAGTGATCCTTCCTCCTCAGCCTTCCAAGTAACTGGGACTGCAGGCACATGCTACCACGCCCGGCTAATTCTTGATATATTGTAGAGATGAGGTCTCGCCAAGTTGCCCAGGTGGGTCTCGAACTCACAGGCTCAGGCAATCCACTCACCTCAGCCTCCCAAAGCACGGGATTACAGGCTGAGCCACTGAGCCCAGCTAATAAGTTTGTTTTAATGAAAATTCATCTCATCAAAGATAAAGATTGTGATAACAATTAGGAATATGCACAGGAGTTACTACCATTTATTTAGCAACTAAATTATGCCAAGAACTCTGTATCCATTGCCTCATTCCATCCTCATTGCCATTCCATTACATATGTTTTATCTTGTACATTTTCCAAATGAAGAACCTGAGGATTATAGAGGTTAATTGATTTCTGCCCAGTCTGGATTATGAGATAGTAACTCTTCTTTTAGTAATCTTGCATTACTATTTCTTTCTAATATGTTTAAAACACAGCTCTCAGAACAAAGTTTAGAACTCTTTTTTGAAGAAAGTTGATTTGCCATATTGTCACATTTTTCACTTTCAAATTTATTCTTCCAGTCTGATCATAATACATTTTAAAGATGTGAATATATATTATAACATATGTCATATTATTCAGTATGGAAATTTTAAAAATCTCTCTCTTTTGTATTATTTTAGTTATTTAGTATGTATAGAGATAGGGAGAGAGAAGGGGGCGAGATTTGACCCAGTCTGTAATTTCTTGTATTAAAACTCATATTCTATGTTTAAAGCTTGAAAACTCTGACCTTGAACATTCTCCCAAGAGGCTTTGGTCCTCTGAGGCATATTCTTCTGATGGTTCTCCCTGTGATGTGGCAAACTTGAATTCTTTTCAACATCAATATATGCCTTGGGATAAACTGCTTTTCTTTGTTTTGAGGCAGTAGAATAAGACTTGTTGGCTATTAATTCCTTGGTGAAATTTTTTTTCTTTCACTAGAACTTCTCCAGTGACTCGTCCTTCAGGAAAAGGAAACTTGCCAATTCATTTCCCATCTCTGAAGTCTCTGCTTCCATCCCCAAATATAATAGCTGACTACTCAAATTGTATATCCATAGGGTACTGAAACTTGAAACACACCTCTGAGAAGATATATCAAGCAAAACTTTCCAGTGTAGGTGGAATTAATCGCAAGTAAAAAAATTCAAGATTTAAAATGACTCATCAAGGCATTTTGCACCCCTTTTGGTACAAAATGAGATTACAATGAATGTAATCACTTTACGACCAAACATAGAAAATTGATGCTAACTACTCATTTGTAAAAAGTAACTACTTTCTTCACTTTCCAGTCAATTCTCTCAAAACTTTAGGGTTTTCTCTTCCCAACCTAAATATTGTAATATGCTATGGAAGTCCAGTATTGAGTTTGAAATAAGAATTTCTAAAAGCAAAACAAAACAAAAAACACTGGATATAGAAAATGATGTATTTTCTGGTGCAAGAGTTAGATTTGGTTTCTAATAATGGAATGACCTTGCCTATTGGCTTTGGTAAACATAACCAGGTCAAAACAATTGGGGGGGAACCCACAAACACAAATAAATTCCTGTATCTCAATAGCTCTAGTAGTCTGCTTGAGCTGACATAACAAACTACCATAGATTGAGTGACTAAAACAGCATACATTTATTTTTCTCACAGTTCCAGAGCCTGGAAATTCAAGATCAATGTGCCAGCACAGTTAGTGTCTGGGGAAGGCATTCCCCTTTGTTGCAGGTAATTGTCTTCTACCTCTGTGCTCACGTGACCTCCTCTTTGTGCTATTTGAGAGAACAACTGAGCAAGCTCTCTGATGCCTCTTCTTACAAGGACACTAACCCTATCACATCAGAGCTCTACCCTTATGACCCTAAATTCATCTTTAGAGGCTGCATCTTCAAATACACTTCAAACACTGGGAGTAGGATTTCAACATATGAATTTTGATGAACCCAATATTCAGTCCATGGCAACAATTAAAGATACAATGTGTATCAAGTTCATTTAGGAGCTATCCACTTTGTCCATTCTACTCCTATGTAATGTTCTGTAGTAGTCATGTATTCTTGGGTATACATGTGCAGTTAATTCATCCTTCTAAAGGACATAAGAACAAAAATGGTTTCATTATATATGTATAGCCACTTGATAATTTATAGACAAAACTACTTTCATAATCCCAGCCTCTCTAAGGACTATAAGGGATTTTAAACAGCAGTCCCTGTCTCTGTAACCTTGTGAAGATGTAGACAGCTATATTTGTCATTTTAAGAAGGAAAGAAAACCATCATCATTTGTTTTTTAAAATGTTTGCAGCACAGATGCTTCTAATGAAGAGGTTTGTGTTTATATTTGGCCTGTTGGCAGGAAAATATTTGTTCAGGAAACAGAAAAATGGCTCAAGCCTTGAGTGTGGGAAGGAATTTAGAGTAGTGGTGGGAGGCTTTGGATCTAATTAATTGGGACAATTTTGCTTTTTAGTTTTCCTGGTTCCACTTTTGTACCTGCGCAAACCTTTTTCTCCACACTGTAGCTGCAGTGATCCTTGAAAAACATAAGCAAGATTTTGCCATTCACCTGATCAGAGGCCTCCTATGTCTCCCTATCACTCTATGGCCAAAATTGTTGTCACCGTCCTTGGATCCTGCTCTGATATGACTTTTGTCTGTCTCTCAAATATTTCTACATTTACTGTAAACACATTGGCTGCCCTGCTGTTTCTTGAATGCATGAAATTTCTTCCTATCTCAGTCTTATCTTTATCCCTCACTAGAATATAGACTGCTATGCCCCTAGTACCTACAACAATACTTAGTACCTACAGCTATTTAACTACTTTAATAAATATTCATTTTATATTTAAAATTAAAAATATATATTTACAATATATGTCATTTTTTCAACTTCTCATTCCACATTTTTTTGACCCACACAGTTTTGGTCTTAGAGTATTTTGGAAGTTGTGACTTTGATTTATCAAGCTCTCTTCTTACATTTGGAGTACATGACTATATTGTCCATGGCAAAATTATCTCTGAATTTCATTTCCCAATGTGTGGGATGAAAGTCAAGTGTTTCCAAATCTTCATGAAATATGTCATGGATTTACAAGTCATGGGTGGTGTCATTTTTCCGGTAAACTTGTTTTGGACCTGTGTTAATGTTATAATTTGGAATGAATGTGCATCCCAGCATCTACAGTTTACTGGGACTCAGTCAAATCTTTATATTGGGGATTGAGAATATCCAATCAGATGCTTCCCTACTGCCATAATAATAGAAACATGTACCAACTAGAAAATCATAGTCTTCATCAATCTACATTTTGACATCTTTAATTTTACCTCCCACTTTCTGGCGACCATGTAATGCATGTTTTGTTTTCCATACTCATCACATAGGAGAGTTTGAAGGGTGATTATGTCTAACTGCTTTGCTTAATACTTTGGGCCAAATTCTTAATAAGAAAAATCGGCATGTCTTGATAAATTATCTTCTTCAATAGTACTGGATATCATAGTGCAGCTGGATAACCCTTTCCCAGCTACTTCCCACTGCAGAAATCAATGTTGAATAAAATGATTTCAAGGGGCAGTGTACTTTAGGTATCTTCCAGGAGAAACATAACTTTAGTATCCTTACCATTAAGGCAAAACCATGTGGAAATTTAGTGAAACTCACAGAACACAGCTGGCTTGAGTGTATCAAGAATACTAATTCAATGGCAAGGTTTTGTTTTGTCTGATTATGTACAATTTTGCAACAAATTGTTTTCAAACTTGGCAAGCCTCCCAAAAATCTGTTTCATCATAACCCTATCTGTTTTAAAGTGAAAGATAGTGTTGTTCTCAATGTTAAACCTCATGTTTTCTCCTTTTCTCTATCCAGGTCAACTTGACCCAGACTGATAAAGTGAATACCATAAACAGAAAGCCTTGACTAGGTCCTGGAGCTGCTCATTCTCTTCCTCAGATTCCCTCTGGGTTCTCCTTCTCTCTCAGATATTAGTATTGATAAAATACTTTATAAATGTAAAGTTATCTAATGATAATTCTTCCTTAGGTGTCAAAGCCACAACTCAAATCCAGTAATAGACTTTTTTAAAGTGTAGTTTTCTGAGTTTATATTTTAATTTACAATAGCAGAATATAGTGCACTTAAAAGTAAAAATCTCATGGAATTTTAAGGCTATTGCCTTTCTGAAGTCATAGCAGTATGTTTCAACAGCATTGGTTATGGCATGGCCATTTCATCAAGTGTTCAAGAGCAATAGACTGCCTTCTTGGCTACTGCATGTAGACGCCAAAGGATCTTGAAATATTGAACTGTCTGTGCTGAGAGAACACTGTTAGACAACTCTCTTCTCTTTTTAGTTATTAATACTGTATTCAATTATATACCATTTAATATAATCATTCCTTTACATAAATATATAACATATGCATAATTCTATTCTAAAAATACTGATGAACAGAAAAGGGTATTGTAGAGGAAGTATCCTCATTCAGCCATAGGTTCAAAATGCTAGCATTTAGTTTCTCCAAAGTCTATATTTCACTAACTTAAAATAAGAACCAGTCTGGGTGTGGTGGCTCATGCCTGTAGTCCCAGCACTTTGAGAGGCCAAGTCAAGTGGATCACTTGAGGCCAGGAATTCAAGATCAGCCTGGGCAACATAGTGAGACCCTGGAGACCATCATTCTTAGTGATCTATCACAGAAACAAAGAACTGAATACCACATGTTCTTATCAACAAGTGGGACCTGAACACTAATCACATTAGCATATGGAAGGGATCAGTAGTCACTTTGCACTGCCAGGGGAAAGAAAGAGGGGTATAACAACCATAGAGGGTACCTGGTCCTTTACCAGGGGATGTGAGGTCCAATAGGGGGCCCAAGTTGCACCTGCATGAAGCCTACTTGTCTAGTTAATCCTTACTTGTAACTCAGATATCTATAATAAAATAAATTTTTTAAAAAATGAGTGAAAACCCTTACACTGTTCCTTAGGTTGTACAAAACATCTGTAGCCCCAATAATTGCTCTAAGAAAAGAAAAAGTTGATACATAGATTTATAGTCAGATAATTTAAACTCTAATCAAAAGTGATGTTCCAAATACCCTTTGGCAAGTTACTTGACCTTGTAAATTGCAGATTTATGAGATTTCAATAAGATAAAGTATGTCATACTTAATTTTTGTGTATCAACTTGACTGGATTCAGTAATACCCAGGTAGATGATACAGCATTATTTCTCATTGTGTCTGTAAGGGTGTTTCCAGGAGAGATTGCCATTTTAATTAACAGACTGTGTAAAGAAAATCTACCCTCACCAGTGTGGGTAGGTGTCATCCATATTGTTGAGGTACTGGATAGAACAAAAAAGCAAAGGAAGGACACATTCTTTCTCTCTTCTAGAGCTGAAACTCAATCTTCTTCTACCCTTAGAAATCAGAACTTCAGCTTCTTTGGTCTTCAAAATCCAGGACTTAGATTATTTTCATTTCTGGTTCTCAGGCCTTCAAATTCAGGCTGAGTCACACCACTCGGTTTTCTCGTTCTCCAGTTTTGCAGACAACAGACTGGAATTTCTTGGCCTCTATAATAACATGAGGCGGCTTCCATGACAAATCCCTTCCCATCTGTCTGTCTATCTATATATCTATCATCTATCTATGCAATAATCCCTTGGTATCTGTGTGGGATTTTTTTCAGGACTACCCTACAGATACTAAAAATCCAAGGATGTTCAAGGCCCTTATATTAAATGGTATAATATCCTACAACTTTACTACTTATTTTTCAGTTCTAATAGTTTTTCAATGGAGTCTTTGTGTTTTCCTAGGTAAAAGATCATGTAGTCTACAAATAAGGCTAATTTGACTTTCTCTTTTCTAGTTTAGATGCCTGGTATTTTTTTCTCTGCATAATTGCTTTTTCCAGGACTTCTAAAGTTATGTTTAATAAAAGTGGTGAAAATGAGCATCTTTGTCTTGTTCCAGTCCTTAGGGGAAAGGTGTTCATTTTTTTCTCATTTATATGTAGCCTTAATTGTTCTAGGTATGTTCCTTCTATACTCATTTTGATGAACGCTTTTATCTTAAAGCGATATTAAATGTTACCAAATGCTCTTTTGAAATCTATTTAAATATTCATATAGTTTTGTTATTTATTGTGTTAATGTGATGTGTCAAATTTATTACTTTGCCTATGTTGAACCATCCTTGCATCACTGGAATCAATTGCAATTGTCGTGGTGAATGATCTTATTAATGTGTTGTTGAATTTGGTTTGCTAGTATTTTTTTGAGAATTTTTGCTTCTTTAGTAAACTGGTAAGATACAAAATCAACATACAAAACTCAATGCATTTACATATGCCAACAGTGGACAATATGAAAAAAATCAAGAAAGCAATCCAATTTACAATAGCATAAATATTGTAGAATAAAGATTGTAAATGATTATACTACATAAAGTAATCTACAGAGTTGATGCAATTCTTATCAAAATATCAATGACGTTCTTCACATAGAAAAGCACAATCTTAAAATTTGTGTGAAAACACAAAAGACACTGAATTGCCAAAATAATCCTGACAGAACAAAACTGGAGGTCTCACATTACCTGATTTCAAATTATGCTATATACTTGTAGTAACTAAAATAGCATAGTACTGACATGAAAACAGACATATAGATTAATGAAACAGAATAGTGAATCCAGATATGTCCATGAATTTACAATCTTTGACAAAGGCACTATGAACTTACAATAGGACAGTCTTTCCAATAAATGGTGCTGTGGAAAACTGAACCCCTAGCTCTAAACCTACACAAAAATCAAATAAAAAAGAACTAAAGATTTAAATCTAACTCCCAAAGCTATAAAATTACTAGAAGACAACACTGAGAAAATGCTTTAGGCCATTGATCTGGGCAAATGTTTTTTGTGTAATATCTCAAAAGCCCAGGGAACCAAAGCAAAAATAGATAAATAGAAGTACATTAAGCTAAAAAAGCTTCTGTACAGTAAAGGAAAAAAGCAACAAAGTGAAGAGACAACCCACAGAATAGAAGAAAATTTTCCCCAAAATATCCCTCTGACAAGAGAGTAATAATCAAAATATATAAGGAATTCAACACCTCAATAGTTTAAAAAAAACAACAAATAATTCAATTAAAGATGGGCAAAGGATCTGAACAGACATTTCTCAAAAGAAGACATACAAATGGCCAACATATATAAAAAAAATATCACTTTTGCGAATTATCAGAGAAATGCCAATCATAATTATAATGAGATATCATTTCATCACAGTAAAGATGATTTATATAAAAAAGACAGGCAATAATGGATGCTGACAGGATGTGGAGAAAGGGGAACCCTCACATACTGTTGGTGAGATTGCAGATTAGTACAATCACTATGGAAAAGAGTACAGTAGTTCCTCGAAAGGCTAAAAATAAAACCACCATATGATCCACCAGTTTCTCTGTTGAATATATTTCTGAAACAAAGATAATCAACATATCAAAGATATATCTGCACTCGTGTTTATTGCAGCACTAGTCACAATAGCTAAAATATAGGATCCACCTAAGTGCCCATCAATGGGTTAATGGAT
>NW_007260863.1:0-4860 GCF_000164805.1 Carlito syrichta
AAATCACCTGGATAGACAGCTGGCCAGCTAGTTAAGGCAGCTGTTTAGTCAGCTGGCTAATCAGTTGACTAGCTAGTTAAATCAGCTCGTTAAATCAGTTGTCTAGTCGACTGGCTATCTAGTTACAAAGCTTGTTACATGAGATGTGTAGCCGTCTGTCTCACTAGTTATTTCAGCTAGTTAAGTCAGCTGAGTATCTAGGCAGCTAGCTAGTTAAGGTAGTTTTATTTGTCAGTTAACTAGCTAGTTAAGTGAACTAGTTAAGTCAGCTAGCTATATGATAGCCAGCTAGGTAGATAGCAAGTTAAATCAGCTATTTAAGTCAGCTGGCTAGCTAGGTAGCTAGCGAGTTAAGTCAGCTATTTAAGTCAGCTGGGTAGCTAGTAAGTCAGTTACTTAAGTCAGCTGGCTAACCAGAAGGCTAGCTAGGTAGCGAGCTAGTTAAGTCAGTTGGCTAGCCAGCTGACTAGTTGGTTAATTCACGTACATAACACAGCTCGCTGTTCAACAGGATAGCTTGGTAGTTGGGTAGTTAAGACACTTGCAAGCCAGTGAGCTAAGTAGGTATGTAGCTAGTTTAGTAAGCAGGATGGCCATCCGGCTTCTAGATATGTCAGCTAGTTAAGTCAGCTAGCTATCCAGTTGTCTATCTAGGTAGCTAGCTAGTTAAGCCTGTTGGCTAGCCTGCTTGCTAGCTACATAGCTAGGCAATTAATTCATCTGTCTAGCCAGCTGGCTAGCTAGGTAGCTAGCTAGTTATGTCAGCTGTCTAGTCAGCTTACTAACTGGTTAAGTCACCTAGTTAAGTCAGCTGACTAGCCAGCTGGCTAGTTAAGTAGCTTGCTAATTAAGTCAGCTGGATAGACAGCTGGCTAGCTAGATAAGTCACCTAGTTAATTCAGCTGGATAGCCAATTGTCTAGCTAAGTAGAAAGCAAGCTAATTCAACTGACTAGATAGCAGGACAGCTAGTTAAGACAGCTAGTTAAGTCAGGTGGCTAGCCAGCTCTCTAGCTTGGTGGTGACATAGTTAAGTCAGTTGCCTAGTCAGCTCTGGCTAGGTAAGTAAGTCAGCTAGTTAAATCACTTGCTGTCCAGGTGGCTAGAAAGGTAGAGAGCTACTTAAGTCAGCTGTCTAGCCAGCTTGCTAGCTAGGTAGCTAGCTAGTTGTGTCAGGTGTCTAACCAGCGGCCTAGCTAGTTTAGTCACCTAGTTAAGTCAGCTGACTAGCCACATGGCTAAGTAGGTAGCTTGATAATTAATTCAGCTGGCTAGACATCTGGCTAGCTATGTCACCTATTTAATTCAGCTTGATAACTGGCTGGCTCACTGTGTAGCAAGCTAGTAAATTCAACTGGCTAGAAAGCAGGCCAGCTCGTTATGAGAGCCTGTTAAGTCAGTTAGCTAGCAAGCTGGCTAGCTAGTTATTGACCTAGTTAAGTCAGTTGTCTAACCAGCTTGCTAACTAATTGCCAGCTAGTAAAGTCAGCTGGCTATCCAGGTGGATAGAGAGGGAGAGAGCTAGTTAAGTCAACTGGCTTGCCAGCTGGAAAACTGGTTAAGTCAGCTAGATTAGTCACCTGGCTGGTCAGCTGCTCAGATCGTTAATCAACTAGTTAAGCCAACTGGCTAACCAGCTAGCTAGGTAGTTAATTCATCTCATTAAGTCTGTTGCCTAGACAGCTTGCTAGCTCGTTAAAAAGCTAGTTAAGTCAGATGGCTAGACAACTGTCTATCTAGCTATTTCAGCATGTTAAGTCAGCTGACTAGCTAGTTAGCTAGTTAAGTCAGCTATTTAAGTCAGCTAGCTAGCTAGTTAAGTCAGATAGTTAATTTGGCTAGTTAGCTAGCTAGCTAACTAGTTATTTCAGAGTATATAGTCATCTTGCTAACTAGATAGCTACCTAGTTAAGTCAGCTAGTAAACTCAGCTGACTAGCTAGTTATGAAAGCTAGTTAAGTCACCTGGTTAGCCAGTTGCCTAGCTGTTTAGCTAGTTATTTAATTTAGCTGGTTAGACAGCTGACTAGCTAGTTAAGTCACCTAAATAAGTCAGCTCGCTAGTCAGCTGCGTAGCTAGTTAGTTAGGTAGTAAGTCAGCTTTAAAGCCAGCAGATACATTAGTAGCTAGCTAGTTAAGTTGGCTGGCTAGCCACCTGGCTAGTTAGTGATTTCAGCTACTTAAGTCAGTTGTCTAACCAGCTGTCTAATTAGTTAAGTCAACTAGTTTTGTCAGCTGGCTAGCCAACTGGCTAGTTGCTTAAGTCAGCTAGTTAATTCAAGTGGCTAGTCATCTGGCAAGCTAGGTAGCTAGTGAGTTAAGTCAGCTGGCTAGCCAGCTGGCTAACTGGTTAAGTCAACTAGTTAAGTCAGTTGGCTAACCATCTGTCTAGGTAGGTAGCTAACTAAGTCAGCTGGCTAGCCGGCTGGCTTGCTAGTTAAGTCAGTGATTTAAGTGAGCTGGTTAGGCGTCAGGCTAGCAAGGTGCCTGGTTGTGAAGCCAGCTGGTTAGCTGCATGTCTATCTAGTTAAGTCCACTAGTTATGTCAACTGGTTAGCTGCCTGGTTATCTAGGTGGCTGGCAAGTAATACCAGGTGGTTAGCAGGCTGATCAGGTATGTGGCCTGCTAGTTAAGCCAGCTGGCTAGCCGGCTAACCAGCAGGGTGTCTGGCTAGTTAAGCCAGCTTGTCATCTGACTGTCCAGACATCCGGCTGGCAATAAAAGCAAGCTGTCTAGCTGGCTGGTCAGACCGCTAGCAAGGTAGCTAACTGCCTAACCAGGAAGTCAGCCAAGTAACTAGCTAGTTAAGCCTGTTAACTATCTAGTCAGCTAGTTATGTCAGCTAGCTAGCCATCTAGCAGATAAGTCAGGCAGCAAGTGAGCTAACAAATCATCTAACTAGCTAAGTCAGCTAGCTAGTCAGGTTGCTTGTCGGCTCTCTAGTTAAGTCAGCTAGTGAGTCAGCTTTACTATCTAGTGAGCTAGATAGTAAAGTCAGCTAGCCAGATAACTAGCCAGTAAGTAGCTAGTTAAGTCAGCTATCTAGAAAGATAGATAGCCTGTTTGCTTGCTAGTTATGTCAACCTGATAGTCAGCTAGCTAGTTTAGTCAGCTAGCCAATAAGCTAGTTACTTAGCTAACTAGTTGGCTACCATCTCAGCTAGCTGGTCAGCTATCTAGTAGGCTCACTCTCTTTTCATCAGGTCAGCTAATTAGTCAGCTCATTCGCCAGCCAACAGACAAACTCACTTGTCGACTTGCTTGCAGGCCAACAGGACAGTTAACTAGTCAGCTTGCTTGCCAGTCATCTAGTTAAGTCAGCTCACTGGTAGTATCTCTCACCAGCTTAGTAGTTAAGGCAGCTCATCCTTTGTCTCACTTGCCGGCTGAGTAGTTAAGTTGGCTCACCTGATGGCTCACTTGCAGGCTGACTAGGTAAGTCTTCTGACCTGACAACTCACTCGCCAGCCAACTAAAGTCAGCCGACCAGTCAGCTCATTCGCTGGCAGACTAATTCAGCTGATCAGTTGGCTCATTCACTGGCCAACTAGTTAAGTCAGCTGACCAGTCGGCTCACTCACCAGCAGACTACTTAAGTCGGCTCATTTGTCATCCCACTTGCCGGCCAACTAGTTAAGTCAGCTAACCCGGTAGGCAGGCTAGACGGCCAAATAGTTAACTAAGCTAACCAATGGGCGAACTAGTTGGCCCACTTTTCAGCCTACAAGTTAGCTCAGCTAACTAGTAGGCCGAATAGTTAAGCCAGCTAACTAGTTGGCCAGCTAGCCGGCTGCCAAATTAGGTCAGCAAACCAACCAGCCCACTGGTTAAGTGTGCTAGCTAGTGGGCCAACACGTCACTCAAGTAGTGAACCGAGCTTACTAGTCGGTCGACTCTTCAGCTGACTTGTTAAGCCAGCTAACAAGTCGGCTGAGTAGTCAGTCAACGTGTTTAACCAGTTAAGTAGTCGGCCGCCTTGTCAGTCAACAAGTTATGTCAGCTAGTTAAGTCAGCTACTTAATTCAGCTTGTTTCCAATCTGGCTAGCTAGGCAGACAGATAGTTAAGCCAGCTGGCTACCCTACTGGCTAGCTGGTTGTCAGGTAGTATATTCAGCTGGCCAGCCATCTGGCTATCTAGTTGAGTCAGTTAGTTAAGTCAGCTGTCCAGCCAGCTGATTAGCTAGGTAGCTAGGCAATTAAGTCACCTAGTTAAGTCAGCTGGTTAGCTAGGTAGGCAGCTAGTTAAGTGAGCTATTTAAGTCAGCTGGCTAGCCACCTGGCTAGCTAGAGATTTCAGCCTGATAAGTCAGCTGGCTAGACTGCTGGCTAATGAGTTATCAACTAGTTGTGAAAGCTGGTTAGCCAACTGTCTAGTCCCCTATGTAAGCTAGTTAATTTAAGTGGCTAGTCATCTGGCTAGCAAGGTAGCTAGTGAGTTAAGACAGCTGGCTAGCCAGCTGGCTAACTGGTTATGTCAGCTAGTTAAGTCAGTTGGCTAGCCGCCTGTCTAGATAGGTAGCTAACTAATTAAGTCAGCTGACTAGCTGGCTGGCCAGTTAGTTAAGTCAGAGAGTTAAGTGAGCTGGTTAAGCATCAGGCTAGCTAGGTGCCTGGCTAGTTAATCAACTGGCTAGCCAGATGTCTATCTAGTTAAGTCAGCTAGTTAAGTCAGCTGGTTAGCCAGCTGGTTAGCTAGGTGCCTGGCCAGTTATGCCGACTGGTTTGCAGGCTGGTCAGGTATGTGGCCTGTTAGTTAAGCAAGCTCACTAGTTAGCTAACTGTTTAATTCAGCTACTCAATATTCTACCTAACTGGTTAGCTAAATTAGTTAATTCAACTGGTTATTCAGCTAGTTAAAT
>NW_007260863.1:6472-7119 GCF_000164805.1 Carlito syrichta
AGTAAGTTAGCTAGCTGACTGGCTAGCTAAGTGGCTAGCTAGTAAAGCCAGTTGGCTAGTTGGATATCTATCTAGTTAAGTCAGCTAGTTTAGACAGCTGGTCAGTTGACTGGTTAGCTAGATGGCTGGCAAGTTAAGCCGCCTTGTTAGCAGGCTGGTCAGGTAGGTGGCCAGCTAGTTAAGCCAGCTGACTAGTTGGCTGACAAGCAGAGTGTCTGGTTAGTTAAGCCAGCTGACTATTCCAATGTCCAGCCTGCCTGCTGGCTATTTAAGCCAGTTAGTTAGCCAGATGGCCAGCTCACTAGCTAGCTAGCCGGTTGCCTAGCCAGCTAGCCAGCCAGGTATCTAGCTAGTTAATACAGGTGGCTAGTCGTGTAGCCAACAAAGTAGCTAGCTAGTTAAGTCAGCTGGCTAGCCAGCAGTCAACCAACTAGATAGCCAGCTAGTTATGTCTGCTAGCTAGCCAGCTAGCTAGTTAAGTGAGCTAGCAAATCAACTAACTATTCAGGTACCTAGTTAAGTCAGCTTGTTACTCAGGTTTCTAGTCATCTAGCTAGTTAATCAGCTAGCTAGTCAGCTAGATAGTAACGTCTGCTAGTAAATCAGCTAGTTACTTAGCTAACTAGTTGGCTAGCAACTCTGCTAGC
>NW_007260864.1:0-4961 GCF_000164805.1 Carlito syrichta
GGAATGAAATCAAAATGGAATGGAATGGTATCAAGAAGAATGAATGGAAAGGAATGGAATAAAGTGGAATGCATAGAAATGGAGAGGAATGGAATGGATAGGAATGGAATGAAACCGAATGGAATGGAGAGGATTTGAATGCAATGGAAAGGTATGGAAAGAAAAGGAATAGCATGGAGAGGAATGGAATGGAAAGGATTGAAACAGAATGGAGAAGAAAGGACTGGAAAGAAATAGAAGGGAATGGAATGCAGAGAAATTGAATGGAGACTAAAGGAGTGGAAAGGAATAGAAAGGAATGGATGCAGGGGAATGGAATGGAATGGAATGCAATCGAATGAAGATTAATGGAATGGAAGGGAATGGAGTAGAGTGAAATAGAATGGTGACGAATGGAATGGAAGGAAATTGCTTGGAGAGCAATGGAGACGAATGGAATGGAATGGAGTGCAATGGAATAAAGATGAATGGAACAGAGAGGAATGGAATAGAGAGGAATTGAATGGATATGAATGTAATAGAATGGAATGGAATAGAGAGGAATGGAGTGGTAAGGAATACAATGGAATGGGATGGAGAGGAATAGAATGGAATGGAATGTAGATGAGTGGAATGGAGAGGAATAGAATTCAGTGTAATAGAATGGAACTTAGAGGAATCCAAAGGTAAGGAATGGAAAGGAATTTAAAAAGTTGGAACGGAATATTGAGGAATGGAATGAAAACGAATGAAATTGAGAGAAAAGAAAGGCACTGGAATGCAGAAGAGTGCAAAGGAATGGAAAGAAATGGAATATAATGAAGAGGAATGGAATGGAGAAGAGTGGAATGGAATGGAATTGAATGGAATGAAGAGGAATGGAGTGGAAAGGAATGGAGAGGAATAACATGGAACAGAATGTCTGGGAATGGAATGGAATGGAAATGAATAGAATGGATAATAGTGGAATGGAGAGGAATAGAATGGAGAGGAATAGAATGGAGAGGATTGGAGTAGAAAGGAATACAATGGAATGCAATGGAGAAGAAAGGATGGAAAAGGAAGTATTGGAGTGGAAAGGAATTAAGAGGAATGGAAAGGAGTGGAATGGGATGGAATGTAAGGGAATCCAAAGGTAAGGAATGCAAAGGAATTTAAAAGATGGAATAAAAATAGAAGAATGGAGTGGAAAAGAATGAAATGGAGAGAAAAGGAAGAAAAGGGAATGCAGAAGATAGCAATGGAATGGAATGAAATGGAATATAATGAAGAGGAATGGAATGGAATAGTGGGATTCAATAGAATGCAATGGAATGGAATGGAATGTAGAGGAATGGAATGAAAAGGAATGAGAGGAATGGTATGGAATGGAATGACTGGGAATTGAATGGAATGGAGATGAATAGCACGGAGAGTAAAGGAATGGAGAGGAATAGAATGGGGAGAAATAGCATGGAGAGGATTGGAGTAGAAAGGAATAGAATGCAATGAAATGGAAAGTAAAGGAGTGGAGTGGAATGGAATGCAGTGGTTTGGAATGGAGAGGCATGGAATAGAATATAATGGAATGGAATGGAATGGAATGGAATGGAAAGGAATAGAACGCAATAAAGTTGAATGGAATGGAATGGAATGGAGACGAATTAAAGGAAAAGGAAAGGAATAGAAATGAATGAAATGTAGTGAAATGGAATGCAAAGGAATGGAATGAAGGGATATGAAGAGGAATGGGACGGAATCAATGAAGTGGAAAGATATTGAAGGGAAGCCAGAGAAATGGAAAGGAAAAGAAAAGAATGGAATGGAAAGGAATGGAATGGAATGGAATGGAGTGGAATGGAGAGAAATTGAATGGATACGTTTGGAATGGAAGAGAAATAAATTGAGAAGAATGCAGTGGAAAGTATACAGTGGAACGGAATTGATAGGAATGGGATGGAATTGAGTGGTATGGAATGGAATGGTTAAGAGTGGAATGGAGAGGAATGGAGTGGAGTGGAATGGAATCCAATGTAGACGAATCCATTGGTAAGGAATTGCAAAGATTGACTGGAATTTAGAGGATTGGAATGGAAACAATGCAATGGTGAGAAAGTTAACAGATGGAATGCAGAGTAGTTGAATGGAATGGAAAGATATAGAATGTCATGGTTAGGAAGGGAATGGAGAAGAGTGATCTGGAATGGAATACAATGGAGAGCACTGTAATGGAATGGAAGAAAGAGGAATGGGATAGAATGGAGAGGAATGCAATCAATTGGTATGGAATGGTATTGAGAAGAATGGAATGTAATGCTGAGGAAATATAAGGGAATGTAGTATACAGGAATGCATCGAAATGGAGAGGAAAGGAATGGAGAGGAATGGAGTAGAGTGTAATGAAATGGAATACAAGGTAGAGGAATGGAAAGGAAAGGAATGTAATTGAATTCAAAGAATGCAATTGGATACAGAAATGGAATGGTATTTAGACGAATGGTGTACAGAGCAATGGAATGGAGTGGAATGGATTGTATTGAAAGGAATGAAAAAGAATCGAATGCAGAGGAATGGATTGGAATGGTGTGGAATAAAACGGAATGGAGAGGAAGAAATGGAGGTGAATTAAATTTAATGGAATGGAATGGAATAAAAAATAATGAAATGGAAAGGAGAGAAATGGAATGGAGTGAAATAAAGAGAGAATGGAATGGAATGGAGTAGAATGGAGAGAAATTGAATGAATACGTTTGGAATGGAAAAGAAATAAATTGAGAAGAATGCAGTGGAAAGTATACAGTGGATAGGAATTGATAGGAATGGGATGGAATTGAGTGGTATGGAATGGAATGGTTAAGAGTGGAATGGAGAGGAATGGAGTGGAGTGGAATGGAATCCAATGTAGACAAATCCATTGGTAAGGAATTGAAAAGATTGAATGGAATTTAGAGGAATGGAATGGAAACAATGCAATGGTGAGAAAGTTAACAGATGGAATGCAGAGTAGTTGAATGGAATGGAAAGATATAGAAAGTCATGGTTAGGAAGGGAATGGAGAAGAGTGATCTGGAATGGAATACAATGGAGAGCACTGTAATGGAATGGAAGAAAGAGGAATGGGATAGAATGGAGAGGAATGCAATCAACTGGTATGGAATGGTATTGAGAAGAATGAAATGTAATGCTGAGGAAATATAATGAAATGTAGTATAGTGGAATGCATCGAAATAGAGGGGAAAGTAATGGAGAGGAATGGAATAGAGTGAAATGAAATGGAATAGAAGGTAGAGGAATGGAAAGGAAAGGAATGAAATGGAATGGGAAGAATGCCGTGGAATACAGGAATGGAATGGAATGTGGAGGAATGGAGTACAGAGGAATGGAATGGAATGGATTAGAATTTAGTGGAATGGAATGAAGTGGAATGGCATGGCATGGAATGGAATGGAATGGAGAGGAATGGAATAGAAAAGAAAGGAAAGTTGACGAAAGGAATGGAGTGGAATGTAGTGGAAGGGAATTGATTGGCCATAAATGGAATGGGGAAGAAAGCAATAAAGCAGAATGGAATGCAAAAGAATGGAGAGGAATGGCATGGAATGGAATGGTTGGGAATGGAATGGAATGGAGATGAATAAAATTGAGGAGTAATGGAATGGAGAGGAATAGATTGGAGAGAAATAGAATGGAGAAAAATGGAGTAGAAAGAAATAGATTGGAATGGAAAGTAATGGAAAAAAGTAGTGGAATGGAATGGAGAGGATTGGAATGGAGAGGAATGGAATGGAGTAAAATGGAGTAGAGTAGAATTTAATAGATTAAAGGAGAGTGTATTATAATGGAGATTAATGGAATGGAAAAAATGAAATGGAGAGGAAAGGAATGGATAGGAATGGAATGTAGAGAAATAGAATGGATTGCATTGGAATGGAAAGGAATTGTAGGGAGAGAAATTGAAGAGAAATTCGAGAAATCGAATTGTAAGGAATGGAAAGAAATGGAAAGAGATGGAATGGAATTTAGAGGATTGTGAGGGAGAGGAATGAAATGGAAAAAATCGAATTGTGAAGAATGGAATGGAATGGAGAGGAAAGGAAAGGAGTGGAATGAAATGGAATGAAGAGGAATGGAATGGAAAGGAATGGATTGGACTGGAATGAAATGGAGTGGAATGGAATGAAATGGAATAGAATAGAAAGGAGAGGAGTGGAATGGAATGGAAAGAATGCAATGGTATACAGGAATGGAATGGAATGATGAGGAATGCAATGGAGAGGAATGGAATGGAGTGGAATGTTACGAAATTGAATTGAATGGTATGGAATCGAATGGAGAGGAACGGATTGGGATGGTGTGGAATAAAATGGATTGGAGAGGAATGAAATGGAGATGAATTAAGTGGAATGGAGTGGAAAAAATGGAATAAAATAGAGTGAAATGGAATGGATGGGTGTGGAATGGAGTGAAATGAAGTGTAATGGAAAGAAAAGAAATGGATTGAAATTGAATGGAATGGAGAGAAATGGAATGGAGAGAAATGGAATAGAGAGAAATGGAAAGGAGAGGAATGGAATGGACAGGATTGGAATCGACTGGAATAGAATGGTATCGAGAGGAATTAATGGAAAGGAATGGAATAGAGTGGAATGCATTCAAATGGACAGGAATGGAATGAATAGGAATGACATGGAACCAAATGGAATGGAAAGGAATGGAGAGGAATCGAATGCAATGGAAAGAAGAGGAATAGAATGGAGAAGAAAGGAGTGGAAAGGAATAGAAGGGAATGGAATACAGAGGAATGGAATGGAATGCAATCGAATGAAGATTAATGGAATGGAATGGAGTGAAATAGAATGGTGAAGAATGGAATGGAAGGAAATTGCTTGGAGAGCAATGGATACGAATGGAATGGAATGGAATGCAATGGAATAAAGATGAATGGAATGGACAGGAATGGAATAGAGAGGAATTGAATGGATAGGAATGGAATAGAATGGAAT
>NW_007260864.1:5561-6483 GCF_000164805.1 Carlito syrichta
TACAGGAATGTAATGGAAAAGAATGAAATGGAGAGAAAAGGAAGAGAATGGAATGCAGAACATAAGAATGGAATGGAAAGAAATGAAATATAATGAAGAGGAATGGAATGGAATAATGGAATGCAATGGAATACGATGGAATGAAATAGAATGGAGAGGAATGGAATGAAAAGGAATGAGAGGAATGGTATGGAATGGAATGGCTGGTAATGGAATGGAGTGAAATGAAGAGTAATGGAAAGGAAAGGAATGGATTGGAATTGTAAGGATTGGAGAGGAATAGAATGGAGAGGAATGGAATGGAGAGAACTGGAATAGAGAGAAATGGAAAGGAGAAGAATGGAATGGAATGGACAGGAAAATAATCGAATGGAATGGAAAGGTATTGAGAGGAATGAATGGAAAGGAAGGGAAAGGAATGGAATAGAGTGAAATGCATTGAAATGGAGAGGAATGTAATGAATAGGAATGGATGGAATGGAGATAAATGAAATGGATTAGAATGGAATGGAGAGGAATGAAATTCAATGGAATTGATGAGAGAGGAATGGAGAGGAATTGAATAGAATGGAGTGCAATGGAATGAAGAGGAAATGAATGGAGAGGAAAGGGATGGAATGGAGAGGAATGGAATCGAGTGGAATGGAATAGTTTCGAGAGAAACGGAATGTAATGCTGCGGAATGTAATGAAATATAGTATAGTGGAATGCATCAAAATGGAGAGGAAAGGAATTGAGAGGAATGGAATAGAGTGTAATGAAAAGGTATAGAAGGTAGAGGAATGGAAAGGAAAGGAATGGAATAGAATGGAAAGATTCCGATGGAATACAAGAATGGAATGGAATGTGGAGGAATGGAATAGAGAGGAATGAAATGGAGTGGAATGGATTAGAACTTAATGGAATGAAATAGAATGGAATG
>NW_007260864.1:6503-6958 GCF_000164805.1 Carlito syrichta
AAGGATTGGAAAGAAGAGGAATAGAATGGAGAGGAATGGAATGGAAAGGAATCAGATTAATGGAGAATAAAGGAGTGGAAGGAATAGATGGGAATGTTAGGCGATTGAATGAAGATTAAGGGAAAGGAGAGGAATGGAATGGAGTGAAATAAAATGGTGAAGAATGGAATGGAAGGAAATTGCTTGGAGAGCCACGGAGATGAATAAAAAGGAATGGAGTGCAATAGAATAAAGAGTAATGGAATGGAAAGGAATTGAATAGAGAGGAATTGAATGGATAGGAATGGAATGGAAAGGGTTGAAATTGAAAGGAGAAGAAAGGATTGGAAAGGAATAGAAGGGAATGGAATGCAGAGAAATCTAATGGAATTAATTGCAATCGAATGAAGGTTAAAGGAATGGAGAGGAATGTAATGGAATGAAATAGAATGGTGAAGAATGGAATGGAACTAAAT
>NW_007260864.1:7582-8699 GCF_000164805.1 Carlito syrichta
AGAAGAGTGCAATGCAATGGAGAGAAATGGAATGTAATGAAGAGGAAGGGAATGGAGTACGATGGAATGGAAGGGAAGGCAATGGAGAGCAATGGAATGGAGAGGAATGGAATAGAATAAAGAGGAATGGTGAGGATTGGAGTTGAATGGAATGGAATAGAGAGTAATGGAATAAAATTGAAAGGACAGCAATGGAATGGAATGGAATGGATTGGAAGTTAACGGAGAAGAATGGTACTGAAGGTAATGTCGTGGAATCCTGAGCAATGGAGTGAAGTAGAATGGCATGGAATGGAACGGAATGCAATGGAATGGAGAGGAATGCAATAGAGAGGAATGGAATAGAAAAGAAAGGAAAGTTGATGAAAGGAACGGAATGGAATGTAGTGGAAGGCAATGGAATGGACAGAAAAGAAATGGGGAGGAAAGAGATGAAGCAGATTTGAATGGAAAGGAATGGAGAGGAATGGAATGGAGAGGAATGAAATCTAGAGAAAAAGAATGGATTGCATTGGTATGGAAAGGAATTGTAGGGAGAGAAATTGAAGGGAAATTCAAGGAATCGAAAGGTAAGGAATAGAAAGGAATGGAGAGAGATTGAATGGAATTTAGTGGAATGTGATGGAGAGGAATGAAAAGGAAAAAATCGACCTAGGAAGAATGGAATGGAATGGAGAGGAATGGAGAGGGATGGAATGGAAAAGAATGAAAAGGAATGGAATGGAGAGGAATGGAGTGGACTGGAATGAAATGGAGTGGAAAGGAATGGAATGGAATAGAATAGAAATGAATGAAGAGGAATGGGATGGAACGGAAAGAATACAATGGAATATAGGAATGGAATTGAATGGTGAGGAATGGAATGGAGAACAATGGAAAGGAGTGGAATGGATTGGAATTGAATGAGATACTATGAAATCGAATGAAAGGGAACAGATAGGGTTGGTGTGGAATAAAATTGAATGGAGAATAATGAAATGGAGATGAATTAAGTGAAATGGAATGGAACGGAATGGAATAAAATATAGTGAAATGGAATGGAGTGAAATGAAACGAATGGAAAGGAAAGGAATGGAATGGAATGGAATGGATTGGAGAGGAATAGAATGGAAAGAAA
>NW_007260865.1:0-9840 GCF_000164805.1 Carlito syrichta
CTAGCCAGCTGACTTAATTGCCTAGCTACTTAGCTCGCAAGCAAGCTAGCCAGTTGACTTAACTAGCTGATTAACGAAGCAGCCAGCTGGCTAGCCAGCAGGCTTAACTAGGTATCAACCTAGCTAGACAGCTTTATAGCCAGCTGACTTAATTAGCTCATTTAACTAGACGCTGGATGGTTAGCAAGCTTACTTAACTAGCAACCTACCTACATAGCCTGCTGTCTTGCCAGCTGACTTAACTACCTAACTACCTAGATAACATGCTGCCAAGCGAGCTGTCTTAACTGGGTGACTTAAATAGTTGGCCAGCTGTCTAGGCAGCTGACTTAACTATGTGACTTAACTATCTAGCCAGCTTGCTAGCATGCTGACGTAACTGCCTAGCTACCTAGCTAGCCAGTTGGATAGCCAGCTGACTTAACTAGCTTACTACCTACCTAGCCTGCTGTCTTTCCAGCTGACTTAACTACCTAGCTACCTAACTAACCAGCTGGCTAGCCAGCTGACTTAACTCGCTGATTTGTCTAGCTAGCCAAGTGACTTAGCTAGCTGAAATAATTAGATAGCAAAATGGATAACCATCTGACTTAACAAGCTTTTAAACTAGCTAACCGGATGAATAGCCAAATGACTTAATGATTTGACTTAACTAGTTAGCCAACTGTTTGCCTGCTGATATAACTAGCTGTGTTAACCAGCTATTCAGCTGGCTAGTCTGTTGACTTTACCTGGCCATCTATCTAGGCAGCTGCCTAGCCAGCTGACTTACCTAACTAACTTTAGCTAGCAGCCTGATAGCCAGCTCACTTAACTAGCTAGCTACCTACCAAGAAAACAGGTTAGCCAGCTGATTTAACTAGGTTAATTGAACAGCTAGCCTGCTGCCTAGCAAGCTGACTTACATAGCTAGCTACCTACCTAGCCAGCTGACTAGCCAGCTGACTAAACTAGGTGATTTAACCAGCTAGCCAGTTGGTTAAACTGACTTAACTCACTGACAATACTAGCTAGGCAGGTAGCTATCTAGCTGACATAACTAGCAAACTACCTACCTTGCCAGTTGGCTAGCCAGCACTGTTAACTAGCTGAATTAACCAGCTAGCCACCTGGCTAGCCAACTGACTTAACTACCTCGCTAACAAGCTAGACAGCTGGCTAGACAGCTGACTAACCAGCTGACTTAAATAACTGGCCTGCTTGCTACTAAGCTGAATCAACTAGCTTACTATATAGCTAGCCAGCTGGCTAGCCAACTGACTTAACTAGCTAGCCTGCTGTCTAGACAACTGACTTAATCATCTACCTACATAGTCCTCTGACTTGCCAACTGACTTAACTACCTAGGTACCTAGCTAACCAGCTGGCTAGTGAGCTGACATAACTAGGTTACTTCACTAGAGGACAAACTGGTTAGCCAGATGAATTAACTAGCTAGATATCCAGCTAGGAGGATGGCTAGCCATCTGATTAACTCCATGACTTAACTAGCTAGCAAGCTGACTTAACTAGCTGACTTATCCAACTAACTACATAGCTAACCAGCTGGCTTAACTAGCTGACTTAACTAGCTAACTAGCTGATATAACTAGCTGAATAATATGGCTAGCTTCCTAGCTAGGCAGCTGATATAACTAGTTGATGTAACAAGCTAACCAGATGGCTAACCATTTGACTTAACTCGCTTTTTAACTAGCTAACCAGCTAGATAGACAACTGAATTAATGAACTGACTTAACTAGCTAGCCAACTGGTTGCCAGTTGACTTAACTAGCTAACTTAACTAGCTAGGTAACTGATTGCCAGCTGACTTAACTAGCTGATTAACCAGCTAGCCAGCTGGGTCACCAGCTGACTTAACTAGCTAGCTACCTATCTAGCCATTTGGCTAGCCACTTGAATTAATTGCTGACTTAAACAGCTAGCCAGCAGTCTATCCAGCTGACTCAACTAGCTGACTTAACTAGTTAGCCAGCAGGCTACACAGCTGACTTAATTAACTGAAACCACTAGCTAGCCAGGTGGCTAGCAAGCTGACTTAACTAGCTAGCTACCTAAGTATCTCGCTGGTTTGCTTGCTGACTTAGCTACTTAGCTACCTAGCTAACCAGGTGGCGATTGAGCTGATTTAACTTGGTTACTTAACTAATTTGCTAACTGGCAAGCCAGCTGACTTAACTATCTCGATACCTAGCTAGCCAGATGGCTAACCAGCTGAGTTAACTAGCTGACTTAACTATCTAGCAACCTAGCTAGCCAGATGATTTAAATAGTTAGCTAACTAGCTAGCTACCTAGGTAGCCAGCTGACTTAAACAGTGAGCTAACTAGCTTTCTACCTAGGTAACCAGCTGACTTAAATAGTGAGCTAACTAGCTATCTACTTAGCTAACAAGCTGACTTAAATAGTTGACTGGTAGCTATCTAGCTGACTTCACCAGAGAGCTAACTAGTAAGTTTACACATTATCTAATGTGCTAACTAGCTGACTTTATTATCTGACTTAACTCCTTAGCTAAGGATCTAACTACCTGACTCAACCAGCTTACTTAACTCGTTAGCTATCTAGCTAACTAGCTGACTCATCCATCTGACAACTCGTTAGCTAACTGGCTAGGTATCCTATTCAACCAGCTAACTCATCCCGTTTGCTAACTAGTTACCTAGCTGGCTCAACCAGCTGACTTAACTGTTAGTTAGCTAGCTAACTACCTGACTCAACTTGCTGACTTAACCCATTAGTTAACTAGCTAGCAAGCTGTCTTAACCAGCTGACTAAATTAGAAAGCTGACCTTACTAGCTAAGTGAGATAGATGACTTAACAACTTAGCTAGTTGATTTAACTGGACGACTTAACTAGTTAGCTAGCTTACTTAAGTACTTGAATTCAATATTTAACTAACTATTTAACTAGCTGAATATCTAGCTGATTTAATAATAAGCCAACTAGTTGGGTAACAGACTTAAGTAGGTAACTTAAATAATAAGCTAACTAGTAAGCAAGCTGACTTAGCTAGCTAGCTAGTTAGCTAGATGACTGATCAAGCTGTAACTAGTTGGATAACAAGATTTCTCGCTGACTTAACGAGTTGGTTAACACATTAGCCAACTCTTTTAACTTGTAAAACGAGTTAACTAGCTGACTTAACTAGTTGGTTAATGAGTTAGCTTGGTGACTTAACTTTTTGGCTAAGTTGGCTGACTACTAAGCTGGTTTAACATGTTGACTGACTACTCGGCCAACTTGTTAGCTGTCTTATCAAGTCGGCCGACTATTGGTCAGACTAGTTATCTTGTTTAACTTGCTGATTAACGAGTTTGCCCACTAGTTAGCAAGGTTAACTTGTTACCTTGCTGACCATACTTGTCGGCCGACTATTTGGCCTACTAGTTAGGTGACCTAACTTGTCAGCTGATTTGTTAGCAGTGCTAACTTGTCAGCTGACAAGTTGGTCTACTAGTCGGCCGATTGGTTAGCTGACTTAACTAGTTTGCCGGCTAGTTGTCCGACCAGTTAACTGACTTAACTAGTCGGCCAGCAAATGAGCTCATATGTAAGCTTACTTAATGAGTCAGCTGGCGAGTGAGCTGACTGGTCAGCTGACTTAAATAGTCAGGCAGCAAGGTAGCCAATTCTTCAGCTGACTTAACCAGTCGGCCTGGAAGTGAGTCAACTAATCAGCTGACTTAACTAGTCAGTGATTAACTAGGCAGTGAGTGAGCTGACTGGTCAGCTGAATTTAGTCAGTTGGCAAGTGAGGCGACTGGTCAGAAGAATTAACAAGTCATCCAGCAAGTGAGCCGACTGGTGAACCAACTTAACTTATTGGCTGGAAAGTGAACCAACAGTTGAGCTGCCTTAACTAGTTGGGTGGCGAGCAAATCAACTGGTCAATTGACTTATCTAGTCCTCTGGCGAGCAAGGCGACTAGTTAGCTGACCTATTGGCTTGCAAGCGAGCCATCAAGTTAGTTGACCTGTTGGCTGGTGAGCAAGTCGACTCATTTGCAGACTGGTTGGCAGGCGAGGGAGCTGAATATTTAGCTGAACTGATGGAAAGTGGGTGAGCCCACTCATTAGCTGACCAGCTAGCTGAGTTGCTAGCTGAGTAGATAGCTAAGTAACTAGCTGATTTAATAGCTGACTTAACTAGCTAGCTGACTAGCTATCTGGCTATCTAGCTGACATAACTAGCTAGAAAACAAACTGTCTAGCTGCCTAGCCAGCTGACTTAACTAGCAAGCTAACTAGCTAGTTAGTTGGCTAGCTGACTTAACTAGCTAGCTGACAAACTGGATGACTTATTTAGCTAGCTGGCTCGTTAGCTGACTTAACGAGCTGAGGAGATAGTTGGCTGGCTAGCTGCCTAGCCAACTGATTTAATTAGCTAGCTACATGGTTGGATAGATGACTAGCCAGCTGAATTAACTAGCTAGCTACCTGGCTGGCTAGCTGGCTAGACAGCAAGCTAGCTAGCTAGTGGGCTGGCCAGCTGTCTAGCCAGTCAGGTAAAATAGCCATTTGACTGGCTTGACAGTCAAATAGCCAGCCAACTTAACTAGACAGTCACCCTGCTGCTCAGCCAGCTAGCTGGCCACCTACCTGACAAGCCTGCTAACCAGTATGCTTAACTCATCAGACACCTAGCTAGCTAGCCGGGTAACCACCTGATTTAACTAGTTGATTTAACTAGATAGCCAACCGGTTAGCCAGCTGGTTTAACTACCTAGCCACCTAGCTAGTCAGCCAGCTAAAAAGCTCACTTAACTCGGTGACTTAACTAGCAAACCTGACCCCTAGCCAGCTGACTTAATTAGCTAGTTACCTACCTAGCCAGGTTGCTGGCCAACTGACTTAACTGGCTGATATAACCAGCTACACAGCTGGCTAGCCACCTGAGTTAACTAGCTAGCTACCTAGCTAGCCAGATGGATAGCCACTTGAATTATCTAGCAGACTTTACCAATTAACCAGCTCTCTAGCCAGCTGACTTAACTGGGTGGCTTAACTCGTTAGCCATCTGGCTACCCAGCTTATTTAACTAGGTGACATCACTAGCTAGTCAAGTGGCCAGCCAGATGACTTAACTAGTTAGCTACATACGTATTCTGCATTCTTGCCAGCCAACTTAACTATCTAGCTACCTAGCTATCCAGCTGGCTGACGAGCCGACTTAACTAGGTGACATAACTAGCTAGCTAGCCAGCTGACTTAACTAGTTACATACCCAGCTAGGCATCTGGCTCGCCAGCTGATTTAACTAGCTGACTTAACTAGGTAGCCAGCTGACTTGACTAGCTGACTTAATTAGCTAGCTATCTATCTAGCCAGTTGATTTACTAGCTGCAATAACTAGCTAGATACCTAGCTAGTTATTTAGCTAGCTAGCTGACTTATCTAGCAGACTTATCTAGCCAGCAAACTGACATAACTAGCTGACTTAACTAGCTAGCTTCTTAGCTAGCCAGCTGAATTAACTAGATGAAATAACTAGCTAGCCAGTTGTCTAGCTATCTGACTTAACTAGCTTTTTAACAAGCTAGTGAACTGGCTAGCCAACTGACTTAACAAGGTGACTTAACTAGCTAGCCAGCTGTTTAGCCAGCTGACTTAACTAGTTGATTAACAAGCTAGGCAGTTGGCCAGTCAGTTGACTAAAGTAGCTGAATTAACCAGTTATCCAGCTGACTAGCCACCTGACTTATCTAGCTCTCTGCCTCTCTAGCCAACTGAATAGTCAACTGACTTAACTAGCTGACTTAATTAGCTAGCCAACTGGCTAGCGAACTGACTTATCTAGGTCACTACCTAGAGAGCCAGCTGGCTAGCCAGCTAACTTATTACCTGTCTTAACTAGCTGACATGCTTTCTAGTCAGTTGAATTAACTAGCTTGCTTCAGAGCTAGCTATCTGTCTATCCAGCTGAATTAACTAGGTGACATATCTAGTTAGTCAACTGTCTAGCCAGATGAATAAATAGCAAGTTACCTAGCTAGTCAGCGGGCTAGTCAGCTGACTTAACTCCGTGACTTAACTATCTAGCCAACTGGCTATACAGCAGACATAACCAGCTAGTTACCTAGCTAGCAATCTCGCTGGCAATCTGACTTAACTAACTGATTTAAATAGTTAGCCTGGTGGCTAGCCAGCTGACTTAATTGCCTAGCTACCTAGCTAGCCAGCAGGCCAGCCAGCTGACTTAACTAGCTAGCTTAACCAAGTAGCCAGCTGGATAGAGAGCTGACATAACTAGCTAGCTACCTAGCTAGCAAGGTGGCTAGGTAACTGACTTAACTAGTTGGCTTAACTAGCTAGCTAGCTGACATATCTAGCTGACTTAACTAGCTAGCTTTGTAACTTGCCAACTGACTTAACCAGCTGAAATAGCTGGCTGACCATCTGAAGTATATAACTTTATAACTAGCTACCCAGCTGACTAGACAACTGAATTAACGTGCTGACATAACTAGCTACCCAGCTGGCTAGTCAGCAGAATAAAGTAGCTGACTGAACTAGCTGGCCAGCTGTCTAGCCACCTGACTTAATTGCATAGCTACCTATCTAGTGAGCAGCCTAGCCAGCTGACTTAACTAGCTGACTTAATGATGTAGCCAGCTGGCTATCCAGCAGTCTTAATAAGCTATATACGTAGCTAGACAGCTGACTTAACTAGGTGACATAACTAGATAGCCTAAAGGCTAGACCGCTGACTTAAATAACTACCTACCTACATAGCCTGCTGGCTTGTCAGCCGACTTTAACTACTTAACTACCTTGTGATCCTGCTGACCAGTGAACTGACTTAATTAGGTGACTTAACTATCTAGCCAGCTGTCTAGCCAGCTGACTTAACTAGATAGCTAACCTGAAAGGCAACTGGCTAGCCAGGTGACTTAACTAACTGACTTAACTAGGTAAACAGCTGGCTTAACTAGCTGACTTAAGTAGCTGGCTACCTAGCTAGCCAGCAGACTTAACTAGCTGGGTTAACTAGCTAAAGACCTATATAGCCAGCTGGCTTGCCAGCTGACTTAGCTAACTGTCTTAACCAGCTAGCCAGCTGGCTTGCCAGCTAATTTAACTACCTGACTTAACTAGCTAGCCAGTTGGATGTCCAGTTGAATTAATTAGCTGACGTAACAAACGTGCCAGCTGTCTAGCCAGCTGATGTAACTAGCTGGCTAACTAGCTAGCCATCTGGGAAACCAGCTGAATTAACTAGCTGACTTAAATAGCTAGCCAGCTGGCTAGCCAACTGATTTAACAAGTTCACTACCTAACTAGCCAGCTGGCAAGTCAGTTGACTTAACTGGCTGACTTAAATAGCTGGCCTGCCTACTAGTCTGCTGAATTAGCTTGCTATACACCTAGCCAGCTGGCTAGACAGCTGACTTAACCAGGTGACTTAACAAGATAGCCAGCTGTCTAGCCAGTTGACTTAAGTAGAAAGATATCTAGCTAGCCAGCTGGTTAGCCAGCTGACTTAACTATGTGACATAACTAGCTAGCAAGCTGACTTGACAGTTGACATAAGTAGCTAGCTACCTAGCTAGCCAGTTGTCTAGCCAGCTGACTTAATTAGTTTACTTATGAGCTAGCTGGTTGCACAGCTGGCATAACTGGTTAGCTTACTAGTTAGCCAGCTGTCTAGCCAGCTGACTTAACTAGGTTACTTAAATAATCAGCCAGCTGGATAGTAGGTTTACATACCTGCCTAGCTACCTAGATAGCCAGCTGGATAGCCAACCAACTTAATTAGCTAGCTACCTACATATCCTGCTGGCTTGCCAGCTGACTTAACTACCTAGCTGCCTAGCTAACCAGGTGGCTAGCGAGCTGACTTAACTTGGTTACTTAACTAGGTAGTCAACTGGATATCCACTTATCTTAACTAACTAGTTACCCAGCTAGGCAGCTGGCTTTCCAGCTGACCTAACTTGCTGAGTTAACCAGATAGCTACTATCTAGCCAGCTGGCTTTACTAGGTGGCTTAGCTAACTAGTTACCTAGCTAGCTATCTAGCAAGCCAGCTGACTTAACTAGCGGAATTAGCTAGCTAGCTAGCTTACATAACTAGCTGACTTAGATAGCTTGCTTCTTACCTAGTCAGCTGCCTGAACAGCCCGCTACTCAGCTGGCTTAACTTGCAGCCACGTAGCTAGCCAGCCAGCTAACCAGCTTACTTAACTATCTGACTTAATTAGATAGCCATCCAGCTAGCCAGCTGGCTTAACTAACTAGCCACCTAGCTAGCCAGCTGGCTAGCCAGCTCACTTAACATGCTGACGTCACTAGCTAGCCAGCCGGCTAGCCAGCTGACTTAATTAGCTAGCTACCTATCTATCCGTTTGGTTTGTCAGCTGACATAACTAGCTGACTTAACCAGCAAGCCAGCTGGCAAGCCGTCTGACTTAACTAAATAGCTACTAGCTAGTCATTTGACTAGCCACTTGAATTAACTAGCTGACTTAACCAGCTAGCCAGCTGGCTAGCCTGCGGACTCACCTAGCTGACTTAACTAGTTAGCCAGCTTTCTGGCAAGCTGACTTAACTAGCTGACAACACTAGCTAGCCAGGTGGCTAGTCAGCTGAATTAACTAGCTAGCTACCTAGGTAGCCAGTTGGCTAGCCACTTGAACTAACTAGCCGGCTAGCCAGCTGACTAGCCATCTACACAGCTGGCTAGCCAGCAGACTCAACTGGCTGACTTAACTAGTTAGCCAGTTGGCTAGCCAGCTGACTCAACTACCTGAAATTACTTGCTAGCCAGGTGGCTAGCCAGCTGACTTAACTCGCTAGCTACCTATGTATCCCATTGGTTTTCTGCTGACTTTACCTAGCTACCTATGTAACCACCTGGCTACAGAGATGACTTAATGAGGTGACGTAACTAACTAGCCAGCTGGCTAGTCAGCTCACTTAACTAGCTAGCTATCAATCTAGGCAGCTGGCTAGCCAACTAACTTAACTAGCTGACTTAACTAGCTAGGCAGCTGACTTAACTAGGTGACTTAACTAGCTACAAACCTAGCTAGCCAACTGACTTTACTAGCTGAAATAATTTGTTAGCTACCTCTCTATCTATCTAGTTAGCTAGGCGACTTAACTAGGGGACATAACTAGCTAGCTAGCTGACATAGTTAACTGACTTAAATAGCAAGCTACCTAGCTAGCCAGCAGGCAAGTCAGCTGACTTAACTAGGTGACATAACACTCTAGCCAGCTGGCTAGACAGCTGAGATAACTAGCTAGCTACCTAGCTTGCCAGCAGGCAAGTCAGCTGACTTAACTAGGTGACATAACACTCTAGCCAGCTGGCTAGACAGGTGAGATAACTAGCTAGCTACCTAGCTAGCAAGTAGGCTTGCCAGGTGACTTATCTAGCTGAATTATCTAGCTAGCCAGCCAGATAGCCAGTTGAATTATATGCCTAGTTACCTAGCTAGCCAGCAGACTAGCCAGCTGACATAACTAGATGACTTAATGAAGTAGACAGCTGGCTAGCCAAGAGATTTAACTAACTAACTAGCAAGATAGACAGCTTGATAGCCAGTTGACTTAACTAGCTGACATAACTAGACACCTGATGGCTAGCTAGCTGACTTAACTAGCTACCCACCTACATAGCCCACTGGCTTGCCAACTGACTTAACTAATTAACTACCTAGCTAACCTGCTGGCCAGAGATCTGACTTAATTAGGTGAATTAACTAACTAGCCAGCTGGCTAGCCAGCTGACTTTACTAGCTAGCTAACTTGCTAGTCAGTGGGCTACAATGCTGACTTAACTAACTGACTTAACTAGCAAGCCAACTGACTTAACTAGCTGTTTTAACAAGG
>NW_007260866.1:0-7986 GCF_000164805.1 Carlito syrichta
AATTAGCTGACCAGCTAGCTGAGTGCTACTGACTAGATAGGTAAGAAACTAGCTGATTTGCTAGCTGACTTAACTAACTAGCTGACTAGCTAACTGGCTATCGAGCTGACATAACTAGCTTGAAAACATGTTATCTAGCCTTCTAGCCAGCAGACTTAACTACCTAGGTAACTGGCTAGTTAGCAGGCTAGCTGACTTAACTAACTAGTTGACTAGCTAGCAGACTAGCTGGCTGACTTAACAAGCTAGCTGGCTAGCTAGCTGACTTAACTAGCTGAGGAAGTAGTTGGATGGCTAGCTGGCTAGCTAGTTGACATAATTAGCTATCTGCCTGGTGGGCTAGATGATTAGCCAGCTGGCTTAACTAGCTACCTACCCAGCTGGCTAGCTAGCTAGGCAGCTGGCTAGCTGGCTAGTGGACTGGCCAGCTGGCTAACCAGCGAGGTTAAATAGCCAGTCGGCTGGTTGGAAAATCGGAGAGCCAGCTGGCTTAACTAGCCAGCCACCCTCCAGGTCAGCTGGCTAACCAACCGGTTTAACCAGCTGGCCACCTACCTGACAAACCTGCTAACCAGCCGGCTTAACTTGCCAGACACCTAGCTAGCCAGCCAGCTAACCAGCTGACTTAACTAGGTGAATTAACTAGATAGCCATCCGGCTAACCAGCAGGCTTAACTAGCTAGCCACCTAGCTAGACAGCTGGAAAAAAAGCTCACTTAACTCACTGACTTAACTAGCTAGCCAGCTGTCTAGCCAGCTGACTTAATTAGTTAGCTACCTACCTAGCCAGGTGACTACCCAGCTGAATTGACAAGCTGACATAACCTGCTAGCCATCTGACTAGCAAGCTGACTTAACTAGCTAGCTACTAGCTAGACAGATTGATAACCACTTGAATTAACTAGCAGAATTAACCAGCTAGACAGCTGTCTAGACAGTTGACTTAACTAGGTTATTGAATTTGCTAGCCAGCTGGCTAGACAGCTGATTTAACTAGCTGGCATCACTAGCTAACCAGGTGGCTAGCCACCTGACTTAACTAGTTAACTACATACGTATCCCTCATGCTAGCCAGCAGACTTAACTATCTAGCTACCTAGGTATCCAGCTGGCTAGCAAGCTGACTTAACTAGGTGACCTTACTAGCTAGACAGCTGGCTAGTCAGCTGACTTAACAAGTGATCTTCCCAGCTAGGCAGCTGTCTAGTCAGCTGACTTAACTAGCTGACTTAACTTGCTAGCTACCTAACTAGCAAGCTGAATTTACTAGCTGAAATAACTACCTAGATACCTAGCTAGCTATCTAGCTAGCTAGCTGACTTATCTAGCTACTTACTATTCAGCTAGCTGCTATAACTTACTGACTTAACTAGCAAGCTACCTAGCTAACCAGCTGACAACTAGCTGAAGTAACTAGCTAGCCAACTTTCTAGCCAAATGACTTAACTAGCTTTTTTACTAGCTATCGAGTTGGCTAGCCAACTGATTTAATGAGGTGACTTAACTAGCTAGCCAACTGTTTAGCCAGCTGACTTAACTAGTTGATAAATGAGCTAGGTAGTTGGCCAGCCATGTGACTAAACTAGCTGAATTAACTAGCAATCCAGCTGGCTAGGCAGCTGACAAAACTAGCTCTCTACCTCTCCAGTCACCTGGATAGCCAGCTGAGTTAACTAGCCAACATAATTAGCTAGCCACGTGGCCAGCAAACTGACTTAACTAGGCCACTACCTGTCACAACTAGTTGTCTTTACTAGCTGGTCTGCTATCTGCCAAGTTGAATTAACTAGCTTTCTACATAGCAAGCCATCTGGCAGTCCAGCTGAATGAACAAGGTGACCTATCTAGCTAGCCAGCTGTCTAGCCATCTGAATAAATATCAAACTACCTAGCTATCCAGTGGGATAGTCAGCTGACTTAACTAGGTGACTTAACTAGCTATCCATCTTGCTAGTCAGCTTAGTTAATTAGCTGAATTAACTAGGCAGTCAGCTGACTTCGCTAGCTGACTTAAGTACCTAGCTACCTAGCAAGCCAGCTGACTTCACTAGCAGAAATAACCACCTGGATACCTAGCTAGCTATCTAGTTTGCTAGCTAACTTATCTAGCTGACTTAACTAGTCAGCTAGCTGACATAAGTAGCTGACTTAACTAGCTAGCTACCTAGCTAGCCAGCTGAATTAACTAGTCAAAATAACTAGCTATCCAGCTGTCTAGCCGTCTGACTTAATGAGCTTTTTAACTAGCTAGCATGCTGACTGGCCAACTGGCAATGAGGTGACTTAACTAGCTAGCCAACTGGTTAGCCAGGAGACTTAACTAGTTGATTAATGAGCTAGGTAGCTGACCAGCGAGGTGACTAACTAGTAATCCAGCTGGCTAGCCAGCCCTCTTAACTAGCTCTCTACCTCTCTAGCCACCTGGATAGCCAGCTGACTTAACTAGGTGACTTCATTAGCTAGACAGCTGGCTAGCGAACTGACTTAACTAAGTCACTACCTAGATAGCTAGTTGGCTAGACAGCTGGCTTAACTAGCTGTTTAACAGGCTGGCCTGTTTTCTAGCCAGTTGAATTAGCTAGCTTGAAACATAGGTAGCCATCTGGATATTTAGCTGAATTTACTAGGTGACATCTAACTAAACAGCTGTCTAGCCAGCTGAATAAAGAGCAAGCTACTTAGCTTGCCAGCAGACTAGTCAGCTGACTTAACTAGGTGACTTAACTATATAACCAGCTGGATATACAGCTGGGATAGCTAGCTAGCTACCTAGATAGCAAGCTGGCTAACAACCTGACTTAACTAGCTGACTTAACTAGCTAGCCAGCTGGCTAGCCATCTTACTTAATTGTCTAGCTATCTAGCTATCCAGCAGGCTAGCCCCTGATTTAACAGGCTGACTTAATGAAGTAGCCAGCTGGCTAGCCAACAGATTTAACTAGCTAGCTACCCAGCTAGACAGCTGGATAGCCAACTGACATGACTAGATGCCGTATGGCTAGCCAGCTGACATATCTAGCTACCTACCTACATAGCCTGCTGGCTTGCCAACTGACTTAACTACCTAACTACCTAGCTAATTTGCTGGCCAGCTAGCTGACTTAACTAGATGACTTAAATAGCTAGCCATCTGGCTAGCCATCTGACTTAACCAGCTTACTAGCTAGTTAGCTTACTCGTTATTTAACGTGCTAGCTGCTTTTCTTATTTATCTTGTTTACTCATTATCTAACAAGTTAGCTAGCTGACTCAACAAGGATACTTAACTCCTTAGCTAACTAGCTAGTTATCTGAGTCATCTAGATGACATAACTCGCTAACTAACTAGCTAGCTAGCCTAATCAACTATATGACTTAACCCATTTGCTAACTAACTAGCTAGCTGACTTAACCAGCTGACTCAACCCTTCAGTTAACTAGCTTACTACCTGACTCAACCTGCTGACTTAACCCATTAGCTAACTAGCAAGCTAGCTGTCTTAACCAGCTTACTATGTTAGAAAGCTCACTAAACTAGCTGACTTACCTAGCTTACTTAACTACTTAGCTAGCTTACATAACTGGCTTACTTAACTAGATAGCTAGCTGACTTAACTACCTGAATTAAAAAGTTAGCTATTTAAGTAGTTGAATAACTATATGACTTTACAAATTAGCTAACTATTTAGGTAGAAGGCTTAAGTAGCTGTCTTAAATAGTTAGCTAATTAGTGAGCTAGCTGACTTAGCTAGACAACTTAACTAGCTAGCTGTTTAGCTAGCATACTTAGCTGACTTAACTAGTTGGCTAACGAGGTAGCTAGCTGATTTAATGAGTTGGTTAATAAGTTAGCTAGCTGTTGTAACTAGTTAGTTATCAAGTATATTATCTGCATTAACTAGTTGGTTAACGAGTAAGCTAGGTGACTTAACTTGCTGGGTGACAAGTCGGCCGACTATTTAGCTGGTTTGAAACGTTGACTGAACGTGGCAGACTTGTTAGCTGGCTTAACATGTTGGCCAATTACTCGTCCGACTAGTTAACTGGGTCAAATAGTTGACTGAGGAGTTGGTCCACTAGTTAGCTCGGTTAACAAGTTGGCACACTGGTTTGCTGAACTAACTATTCATCCGATTAGTAGGTCGACTATTTAGCTGGCCTAACTAGTCGGCTGAGAAGTTAGCTGAGCTAACTTATCAGCTGAAAAGGTGGCCGTTTAGTCAGGTGATTGGTTAGCTGACTCAATAAGTTGACCAGTTAGTTGACTGACCCGTTAGGTGACTTAAGTAGTCGGTCTGCAAATGAGCCTTCAGGTGATCTGACTTGACTAGTTGGCCAGTGAGTGGGCTGAATTGTCAGGTGACTTAACTAGTTGTCTGGTGACTGAGCCGATATGTCAGCTGATTTAAGTAGTCAGCCAGCGAGTGAGCCAACTGGTCAGTTAACTTAACTAATCGGCCAGCTAGTGAGCTGACTGGTAAGCTGAATTTAGTTAGCTGGCGAGTGAGTCAACAGCTCAGAAGACCTAACTAGTCAACCGGCGATTGAGTCAAACAGTGAGCTGACTTAAATTATCGGCCAGCCAGTGAGCTGATGGGTGAGCTGCCTTAACTAGTAAACTGGTGAGCGAGTCAACTGGTGAGCTGACTTAACTAGTCAGCTGGTGAGGAAGCCTACTAGTTAGACTACCTGTTTGCCTCCGAGTGAGTCGACAAGTTATTTGACCTGTTGACTGGTGAGCAAGCTGACTAGTTTGCTGAATGGTGTCAGATGAGCGAGCCGATTAATTACCTGACCTGATGGAAAGTGAGTGAGCCCACTAGTTAGCTGACCAGCTAGCTGAGTTGCTAGCCAACTAGTTAGTTAAGTACCCAGCTGATTTGCTAGCTGACTTAACTAGCTAGCTGACTGGCTAGTTGGCTATCTAGCTGACATAACCAGCTAGGAAATAAGCTATCTAGCTGTCTACCTAGCTGACTTAACTAGCTTGCTAACTGGGTAGTTAGCTGGCTAGCTGACTTAACTATCTAGCTGAATAGCTAACTGACTTGCTAGCTGACTAAACCAGCTAGCAGGCTATCAACCTGATTATCTAGCTGACAACTTGGAATCTGATTTGTTAGCTAATTTGCTAGTTGACTTAACTAGCTAACTGGCTAGATAGATGACAACTAGCTGACTAGCTAGTTGGCTGTCTTGCTGGTGAGCCAGCTGACTTAACTAACTATCTCCCTGGTTGGCTAGATGGCTAGCTAGTTGTCTTAAAAAGCTAGCTACCTGGCTGGCTAGCAGGATAGGCAACTGGATAGCTAGTGAGCGGGCTGACCAACTGCATAGGCAGCTGGCTTAAATTGCTAGCTGGATGACTGGAAAGTCGAATTGCCTGCCGGATTAATTAGCCAGAAACCCTGCTGATCAGCTGGCTAGCCAGTCACCTTAACTAGCTGGTCACATACCTGACCAGCCAGATAACCAGCTGGCTTATCTTGCCAGCAACCTTGATAGTCAGCTGGCCATCTAGCTGTCTTAAATAGTTGACTTAACTAGATAGCCATCTGGCTAGCCAGCTGGCTTAACTAGCGAGACACCTAGCTAGTCAGTCGGCTAGTCAGCTCACTTAACTCACTGACTTAACTAGCTAAGCAGCCAGCTACCCAGCAGACTTAATTAGCTAGCTACCTACCTACCTAGCTGGCTAGCCAGCTGACTTAACTAGCTGACTTAACCAGCAAGCCAGCTGGCTAGTCAACTGACTTAACGAGCTAGCTATCTAGCTACCCAGATGGCTATCCACTTGAATTAACTAGCTGACTTATCAAGCTAACTCAACTACATGACATAACTAGTTAGCCAGCTGGCTAGCCAGCAGACTTAACTAGCTAACATCAGTTGATTGACAGCAGACTAATCAGCTGACTTAATTAGCTAGCTACCTATCTATCCCGCTGTCTTGCCAGCTGACTTAACAACCTAGCTACCTAGCTAACAAACTGCCTAGCCAGTGGAATTAACCAGCTAGCCACCCATCTAGGACCTGGCTAGCCAGCTGATTTAACAAGCTTATTAACTTGCTAACCAGCTCACTTAACTATCTGACTTAACTTGCTAGTTTCCTAAATAGCCAGCTGATTTAACAACCTGAAATAACTAGCTAGCTACCTAGCTAGCTAACTATCTAGTTAGCCGATATAACTAGCTGACTTAACTATCTAGCCAGCTAACATAAACAACTGACTTAAATAGCTAGCTACCAAGCTAGCCAGTTCACTTAACTAGTTGAAATATCTAGCTAACCAGCTGTCTAGCTATCTAAATTGACTAGATTTTTGACTAGCAAATGAGCAGGTTAGCCAACTGACTTAACCAGGTGACTATACTAGCTAGGAAGCTGGTAAGCAGGCTGAATTAACTACTTGATAAATGAGCTAGGCAGTTGGCCAACCAGGTGACTAAACTAGCTGACTTACCAAGTTATACACCTGACTAGCCAGCTCATGTAATTAGCTCTCTACCTCTGTAGCCAGCTAACTTAACTAGCTGACTTAATAAGCTAGCCATCTGGTCAGCCAACTCACTTAACTAGGTCACTTCCTAGCTAGCCAACTGGTTAGCCAACTGAGTTAACTTGCTCTCCTAACTAGCTGACCTGCTTTCTTGCCAGTTGAATTAAGTAGCTTGCTTCATAGCTAGCCAGTTGGCTATCCAGCTGAATTAACAAGGTGGCTTATCTAACTAGCCAGCTATATAACCAGTTGGCTTAAATAGCAAAATAACTAGCTAGCCAGTGGGCTAGTCACTTGACTACGCAACTACCTAGCTCACCTGCTGTCCAGAGAACTGAATTAACAAGGCAACTTAACTAGCTAGTCAGCTGATCTAAATAGCTGACAACTAGCTAGCTATCTACCTAGTCTGCTGGTTTAACTAGCTGCTTTAACTAGCTATCTCCCTAGCTAGATATCATATAGCAAGCTGACTTAACTTGCTGACTTAACTAGCTAGCTACCTGACATTTCTGGCTGAAATAACTAGCTAGATACCTAGCTAGCCAACTGAATTAAATGGCTGAAATAATTAGCGTGCCAGCTGTCTACACATCTGACCTAAATAGTTTTTTAATACCTAGGCTTCTGTCTAGACAACTGACTTAATGAGCTGACTTAACTTGCTAGTGAGCTGGTTATCCAACTGACTAAACTAGCTGACTTAACTAGCTTGCCAGCTGGCAAGCCAGCTGACTTTATTGCCTAGCTACGTTGCTAGCCAGTAGCCTAGCCAGCTGACTTAACTAGCTGACTTAACGAAATAGCTAGCTTTCTAGCCAACAGACTTAACCAGCTAGATACGTAGCTCAGCAGCTGGCTTAACTTGCTGACTTAACGAGTTACCTATCTGGCATAACTAGCTGACTTATATAGCTAGATTCCTAGGTAACCAGCTGACTTAACTAGCAAAAATAACTAGTCAGCCTGATGGCTAGCCATCTAACTTAACTAGTTTTTAACAAGCTTATAAGCTCTATAGTCCACAGACTTAATGAACTGACTTAACTAGATAGGCAGCAGGTTGCAAGCTGACAACTACCTTACTTAACAAGCTAGTCAGCTGGCTAGCCACCTGACTTTCGTAGCTGACTTAAGGTAGCAAGCTGGCAAACCAGCTCACTTAACTAGCTAGATAACTACATAGCCTGCAGAATAGCCAGCTGACTTTGCTATCTGACATGAACAGCTAGCCTGCTGGCAATCAAACTGACATATCAAACTAGCTACCTGCCTAGCCAGCTGGCTAGACAGCTGACTAAATTAGCTGACTTAACAAGCTAGTCAGTTGGCTAGCCAGCTGACTTAACACGCTGACATCACTAGCTAGCCAGGTAGCTATCTAGATGACTTAACTAGCTAGCTACATACATTGCCAGTGGCTAGCCAGCTCTCTTATCTAGCTGAATTACCCAGGAGCCAGCTGTCTAGCCAGCTGACTAAAATGGCTCACTACCTACCTAGG
>NW_007260867.1:0-2264 GCF_000164805.1 Carlito syrichta
CTTATATAGCTAGCTTCCTAGCTAGTCTACTGACTTAATTAGTTGAAATAACTAGCTATCCTGATGGATAGCCATCTGCCTTAACTAGTTTTTTAACTAACTAACCAGTTGGACAGCCAAGTGATTTAACGAGCTGACTTAACTACCTAAGCAGCTCTTTTGCAGCTGACTTAACTAGCTGAATTAACCAGCTAGTCAGTTGGCTAGCCAGCTGACTTAACTAGCTGGCTGCCTATCTAGCAAGCTGACTAGCCAACTGACTTACATAGCTGACTTAAGCTAGCAAGCTGGCTAGCCAGCTCACTTAACTAGCTAGCTACCTACTTTGCCAGCAGGCTTGCCAGCTGACTTAACTAGCTGACTTGAACAGCTAGCCTGCTGACTCGCAAGCTGACTTATCTAGCTAGCTAACTACCTAGCCAGCTGGCTAGACAGCTGACTTAACTGTCTGACTTAACCAGCTACCCAGTTGGCTAGCCAGCTGATAACTCACTGACATCACTACCTAGCCAGGTAGCTATCAAGCTGACTTAACTAGCTAGCTACCTACCTTGTCAGTTGGCTAGCTAGCTCTCTAAACTAGGTGAATAATACAGCTAGGCAGCTGGCTAGACAACTGACTTAACTGACTCACTACCTAGCTTGCCAGCTGGCTAGCCAGCTGCCTTAACTAGCTGACTTAACTAGCAAATTACCTAGCTAGCCAGCTGACTTAAGTAGTTAGCTAACTAGCTAGCTACCTAGCAAGCCAGCTGACAAGTAGTTAATAACTACCTAGGTACCTAGCTATCAAGCTGGCAAATAGTTAGCTGCCTAGCTAGCTAGCTGACATAACCAGATGGCTACGTAGTATGTCTACTCATTATCTAACATTCTAGCTAGCTGACTTAATCATCTGACTGAACTCATTAGCTAATCAGCTACCTAACTGACTCAACCAGCTGACTTAACTCATTAGCTAACAAGCTAGCTAGCTGACTAATCCAGACGACTTAACTGGTTAGCTAAGTAGCTAGCTAGCATACTCAAACAGCTGACTCAGCTGTTTGCTAACTAGTTAGCTAGCTGTCTCAACCAACTTACTTAACCTGTTAGTTAACTAGCTAACTACTTGACTCAACCTGCTGACTTAAGCTGTTAGCTAATTACCTAGCTAGCTTTCTTAACCAGCTGACTAAATTAGAAAGCTGACTTTACTAGCTGACTTAGCTAACTGTCTTAACTACTTAGCTAGCTGACATAATTGGCTGACTTAAGTAGTTGCTAGCTGACTTCACTACCTGAATCAAAGAGCTAAATATTTAGCTGGCTGAATAACAAGCTGAGTTAACTAGTTTGCTAAATAGTTACGTAGCAGACTTAAGTAGCTGACTTAAATAGCTAACTAGTGAGCTAACATTCTAAGCTGACTTAGGTAACTAGCTAATTAGCTAGATAACTTTGCTAGTTGACTTAACTAGTTGGTTAATGAGATAGCTAGCTGACATAAGGAGTTGGTTAATGAGTAATCTTACTGTATAAGCTACTTGGAAAACGAGTTAACTAGCTTTCTTTATTAGTTGGGTAACAAGTTAGCTAGGTGACAACTTGTTGACTGACGATACGGCCGATTACTTATCTGGTTTAACACGTTGGCTGACTACTCGGCCAACTGGTTAGCTGGCTTAACAACTAGTTGGCCGACTAGTTAGCTGGTTTAATTAGTTGAATGACGAGTTGGCACACAAATTAGTTCGGTTAACTCTTTGCCTGGCTAATTTGCTGACCTAAGAAGTTGGCTGACTAGTTTGGCCACTAGTTAGCTGAGCTAACTAGTCGGCCCACGTATCAGCTGACAAGTTTGCCGAATAGACTGCAGATAGACAGCTGACTTAAATATTTGCCCGGCTAGTCAGCCAACTGGTTAGCTTACTTAACGAGTAGGCCAGTGACTGAACCCACAGGTGAGCTGACTTAACTAGTCAGCTAGCAAGTGAACCGACTGACCAGCTGACTTAACTATTTGGCCGGCAATTGAGCCAAATGGTCAGCTGATTTGACTAGTCAGCTGGCAAGTGAGCTGACTGGTCAGCTGAATAGTCAGTTAGTGAGTGAGCCGAATGGTCAGAAAAGATAACTAGTCAGCCAGTGAATGAACCGATTGGTGAGCTGACTTAACTAGTCGTCCAGCGAGTGACCCAACTTGTGAGCTGCCTTACCTAGTCGGCACGCTTGCGAGCTGACCGGTGAGCTGACTTAACTAATCAGCTGGTGAGCAAGTCAAC
>NW_007260867.1:2866-11214 GCF_000164805.1 Carlito syrichta
AATAACTAGCTGATTTAATTAATAGGTAACTAGTTAGGTAGCAGACTTAAGTAACTGACTTAAATATTTATCTCTCTAGTAAGCTAGCTGACTTATCTAGCTAGCAAGTTAACTAGCTGACATAGGTAGTTACTTAACTAGTTGGATAACAAGAGAGCTAGCTGAATTGACGAGTTGGTTAATGAGTTAGCTAACTGTTTTACTCGTTGGTAAACGAGTTAACTATCTGTCTTAACTAGTTGGTTAACGAGTTATCAAGGTGACTTAAATTTTTGGCTGATGAGTAGGCAGACAACTTAGCTGATTTAACGTGTTGGCTGACTACTCGACGGGCTTGTTAGCTGGCTTAACAATAAGCCGACTCGTCGGTCGACTAATTAGCTGGATTAACTAGATGACTAACGAGTTGCTTCACTAGTTAACAAGGTTAACTTGTTGCCTGCTGGTTTCCTGACCAATCTAATCTGCCGACTAGTTGGCCAACTAGTTAGGTGACTTAACTTGTCGGCCAATTAATTAGCTGAGCTAACTTGTCACTTTACAAGTGGGTTGACTAGTAGGCCTATTGGTTAGCTGACTTTTCTAGTTGGCCAGGTATTCAGCACACTGGTTAGCTGAGTTAATTTGTTGGCCACCAAGTGAGCCGACAGGTGTGTTGACTTATCTAGTTGGCCTGCGATTGAGCCGACTGGTCAGCTGACTTAACTAATCTGCTGGTGAATGAGTTCACTGGTCAACCGAATATAGTCAGCTGGCGAATAAGCCGACTGTTCAGAAGAATTAACAAGTTGGCCAGTGAATGAGCCGACTGGTGAGCCAACTTAACTAACTGGCCAGCGAGTGAGCCGACAGGTGAGCTGCCTTAACTAGTTGGATGGCAATTGAGACAACAGGTGAGCTGACTTAACTAGTCAGCTGGCGAGCAAGGTGACTAGTTAGCTGTCCTGTTGGCTTGTGAGCGAGCTGACAAATTAGTTGACCTGTTGGCTGGTGAGTGAGCCCAAAACTTTGCTGACTGGTAGGCAGGCAAGGGAGCCGACTAGTTAGCTTACCTGATGGGAAGCAAGGGAGTCCACTAATTAGCTGACCAGCTAGCTGAATTGATAGCTGACTAGATGGCTAAGTAATATCTGATTTGCTAGCTGACAACTAGTTAGCTGACTAGCTAGCTGGCTATGTAGCAGACATAACTGGCTAGCAAACAAGCTATCTAGCTGTCTAGGCAACTGACTTAACTAGCCAGCTAACTGGCTAGTTAGCTGGCTAGCTGATTTATCTAGCTAGCTGACTAGCTAGCTGACTTTAACTAGCTAGCTATTTAGCTGACTTAACGAGCTGAGGAGGTAGTTGACTGGCTAACAGATTAGCCAGCTGACTTAATTAGCTAGCTACCTGGTTGGCTAGATGGCTAGCCAGATGGCTTAACTAGCTAGCTACCTGGCAGGCTAGCAAGCTAGGCAGCTGGCTATCTTGAATAATGGGCTTGCAAGCTGGCTAGCCAGACAGCTTAACTAGCCAGCCACCATGCTGGTAAGCTGGCTAGCCAGCCGGTTTAACTAGCTGGCAACCTAACTGACCAGCCCTTTAACCAGCCGGCTTAACTTGCCAGACACCTAGGTAGCCAGCCAGCTAACCAGCTGACATAATTATCTCACTTAACTAGATAGCCAACCGACTAGCCAGCTGGCTTAACTTGCTAGCCACCTAGCTAGCCAACCAGCTAAAAAACTATCTTAACTCACTGACTTACCTAGCTAACCAGCCCTCTAGCCAGCTGACATAATTAGCTAGCTACCTGCATAGCCAGGTGGCTAGCCAGCTGATTTAACTAGCTGATGTCACCAACTAGCCAGCTGACTAGCCAGCTGAGTTAACTAGATATCTACCTAGCTATCAGATGGATAGCCATTGTATTAACTAGCAGACTTAACCAGCTAGCCAGTTGACTAGCCAGCTGACTCAAGCAGGTGACTTAACTCATTAGCCAGCTGGCTAACCAGCTGATTGACTAGCTGACATCACTAGCTAGCCAGGTGGCAAGCCAGCTGATGCAACTAGTTAGCTACATAGTTATTCTTCATGCTTGCCAGCTGACTTAACTATCTAGTTACCTAGCTATCCTGCTAACTAGCGAACTGACTTAACTAGGTGACCTAAATAGCTAGTTAGTTGGCTAACCAGCAGATTTAACTAGTTAGCTACCCAGCTAGTCAGTTGACTTAACTAGCTGACGTAACTAGCTGACTACCTAGCTAACCTGTTGATTTTAATAGCTGAAATAACTAGCTAGATACCTAGTTAGAGATATAGCTAGCTAGCTGACTTATCTAGCTGACTTAACTAGCCAGCTAGCTGACAACTAGCTGACCTAATTAGCTAGCTACCTAGCTATACAGCTGAAATAATTAGCTGATATAACTAGCTAGCCAGCTGTCTAGCTGTCTAACCATCTGACTTAACTAGCTTTTTAACTACCTAGCAAGCTGGCTAGCCAACTGACTTAATGAGATGACTTATCTAGCTAGCCAGCTGGTTAGTCAGCTGACTGAGCTAGTTGATTAACGAGCTAGGCATCTGGCCAGCCAGGTGACTAAACTAGCTGAATTAACTAGATATCTAGCTGCCTAGCCAGCTGACTTAACTAGTTCTCTACCTCTCTAGGCACCTGTATAGCCAGCTGACTTAACTAGCTGACATAATTAGCTAGCCAGCTGGCTTGCACACTGACTTAACTAGGTCACTACTTAGCTAGCCAGCTGTCCTAACTAGTTGTCTTAACTAGCTGGCCTGCTTTCTTGTCAGGTGAATTTACTAGCTTGCTAAACAGCTAGCCACCTGGCTATCCATCTGAATTAACTAGGTGTCATAACTAGCTAGCCAGCTGTCTAGCTAGCTGAATAAATAACAAGCTACCTAACTAGCCAGCATGCTAGTCAGCTTACTTAAATAGTTGATTTAGCTATCTAGCCAGCTGGCTATACAGTTGACATAACTAGCTACCTACCTAGCTAGTAAGCTGGCTAGCAAGTTTACTTAGCTAGCTGACTTAACTAGTTAGCCAGCTGGCTAGCCATCTGACTTAATTGTCTATCTACCTAGCTAACCAGCAGCCTAGCCAGCTGACTTAACTAGCTGACTTAACGAAGTAGCCAGCTGGCTAGCCAGCAGAATTAACTAGCTTGCCACCTAGCTACACAGCTGGATAGCCAGCTGACTTAACAAGCTCACGTAACTAGACCCCAGATGACTAGTTAGTTGAATTAACTAGCTACCTACCTACATAGCCCGATGGCTTGCCAGCTGAATTAACTACCTAACTACCTAGTTATCCTGCTTTCCAGTGAGCTGACTCAGCTAAGTGACCTAACTAGCTAGCCAGCGGACTAGCCAGCTGATTTAATCAGCTAGCTATCCAGTTAGCTTACTTGGTTATCTAGGTGCTTGCTAGCTTTCTTAATTATCTGACTTAACTCGTTAGCTAAAAAACTAGCTAGCTGACTCAACCAGCTTACTTAACTCGTTAGCTCACTAGCTAGCTATCTGCCTCATCCAGCTGACTTAACTCGCTAGCTAACTAGCTAGCTAGCCTACTCAACCATCTGACTCAACCCATTTTCTTACTGGCTAGCTAGTTGACTCAACCAGTTGACTTAACCATTCAGTTAATGAGCTAACTGCTTGTCTCAACCTGCTGACTTAACCCATTTGCTAACTAGCTAGCTAGCTGTCTTAAGCAGCTGACTAAATTAGAAAGCTGACTTAACTAACTGAATTAAGTAGCTGACTTATCTACTTAGCTAGCTGACTTAACTGGCTGCCGTTACTAGCTAAATTAGTTAGCTAGCTGACTTAACTACCTGAATTAAATATGTGTAGCTAACTATTTTTACTAGCTGAATAACTAGCTGATTTAACTCATTAGTTAACTAGTTAGGTAGCAGACTTAAGTAGCTGATTCAATAGCTAGCTAATTAGTGAGCTAGCTGACATAGCTAGCTGATTTAGCTAGCTATCTGTTTAGCTAGTAGACTTAGTTAGCTGACTTAACTAGTTGGCTAATTAGATAGCTAGCTGATTTAACGAGTTGGTTAACAAGTTAGCTAACTGTTTTAACTATTTGGTAAACGCATAAATTAGCTGACTTAACTAGTTGTTTAACGAGTTAACTGCGTGACATAATTGTTGACTGACTAGTCGGCCAACAAGTTAGCTGGTTTAACGCGTTGACTGACTACTAGACCGACTTCTTAGCTGGTTTAACAAGTTGGCCGAATAATTGACCGACTAGTTAGCTGGGTCAAATAGTTGACTGACGAGTTGGCCCACTAGTTAGCTTGGTTAACTAGTTCACATGCTGGTTTTCTCAACTAAGTAGTCGGCCAACTAGTTGGCAAACTAGTTACCTGTCCTAACTAGTCAGCTGACTAGTGAGCTGAGCTAACTTATCAGCTGACAATTTGACCTACTAATCTGCCAATTGGTTAGCTGACTCAACTAGTTGCCGACTAGTAGGCTGACCATTTAACTGACTTAACTAGTCGGCCTATGAGTGAGCAAAGTGAACTGAATTAACTAGTCGGCCTGTAAGTGAGCCGACTTGTCAGCTGACAACTAGTAGGCCGGCAAGTGAGCCGACAAGTCAGCTGACTTACCTAGTTGGCCAGGGTGTGAGCAGACTGGTCAGCAGACTTAACTATTTGGCCAGCATGTGAGCTCACTTGTCAGCTGAATTTAGTCAGCTTGTGAGTGAACCAACAGAAGATTTAACTAGTTGACTGGCAATTGAGCCAACTGGTGAACCAACTTAACTAGTTGGCCAGAGAGTAAGCTGACTGGTGAGCTGCCTTAACTAGTCAACTGGCGAGCCAGCCGACCTGTGATCTGACTTAATTAGTCATCTGGTGAGGAAGCCGATTAGTTAGCTGACTTGTTGTCCTGTGAGTGAGCTGACAAGTTAGTTGAACTTTTTGCCTGTGAGTGAGCTGAATAGTTTGCTGACCAGTTGGCAGGCGAGCTAGCTGATTAATTAACTGAGCTGATGGAAAGCAATTGAGCCCCGTAGTTAGCTGACCAGATAGCTGAGATGCTAGCAAACTAGTTAGCCAAGTAACTAGCTGATTTGATAGCTGACTTGACTGGTTGCTGACTAGATAGCTGGCTATCTAGCTGATATAACTAGCTAGCAAACAAGCTAAATCTCTAGTTTGCTGACTTAACTACCTAGCTATCTGGCTACTGGCAAACTGACAACTATCTAAATGACTAGCTAGCTGTCTAGCTAGCTGACTTAAATAGCTAGCTGAATAGCAACCTGAGTAGCTAGCTGACATAACTAGCTAGCTGGGGAGTTAGCTGACTTGCTAGCTGACTTAACTAGCTAGCTGGCTAGCTAGCTGACATATCTAGGTGACAAGCTTGTTGGCTGTCTAGTTGGCTAGCCAGCTGATTTAATTATCTACATGGTTGGCTATACGGCTAGCCAGCTGGCTTAATTAGCTAACTACCTGGCTGGCTAGCTGGCTAGGCAGCTGGCTAGCTAGCTAGTGGGCTGGCCACCTGGATAGCAAGCCGGGATAAAAAGCCAGCCATCTGGCTGGAGAGTGGGACAGCCAGCTGGCTTAACTAGCAAGCCAATCTGTTATTCAGCTGGCTAGCAAGCTGGTTTAACTAGCTGGCCACCTCCTAGACCAGCCTACTAACATAACCTGCAAGCTACATATGTAGGCAGCTGGGAAGCCAGCAGAATTAACTAGCTAACTTAAATTGCTAGCCAACTGGCTAGCCATCTGACTTAACTAGTTCACTACCTAGCTAGCCAGCTGGCAAGCCAGCTAACTTAACTAGCTGACTTAAATAGTTAGCCAGCTTAGTAGGCAACAGACATAACTAGCAGATATTACTAGCTAGACAGGTGGCTAACCAGCTGACTGAACTAGCTAGATACCTACATATCCTGCTGGCTTGAGAGCTGACTGACTACCTAGCTTCCTAGCTAACCAGTTGGGTAGTGAGCTGAGTTAACTAGTTGACTTAACTAGCTAGCCAGCTGGCAAGCCAGCTGACTTAACTAGCTAGCTACCCAACCTAGGCAGGTGGCTAGCCAGCTGACTTAATCAGCTGACTTAACTAGCTATCCAGCTGATGTAACTAGTAGACTTAACTAGCAAGCTACCTAGCAAACCAGCTGATTTTACCAGCTGAAATAACTAGCTAGCTTCCTAGCTAGCTATCTAGCAAGCAAGCTGACTTAACTAGCTGACATAACTGGCTGTCTACCTAGCTAGCCAGTTGACTATAGTAGTTGAAATAAATAACCAGACAGCTGTTTTGCCTTCTGAATTAACTAGCTATCTAGCTGGCTAGCCAACTGACTTAACAATTTGACTTATCTACCTAGCCAGCTGGTTAGCCAGCTGACATAACTAGTTGATTAATGAGCTAGGCTGCTGGCCAGTCAGGTGACTAAACTAGCTGGCATTACTAGTTATCCAGCTGGCTAGCCAGCTGACTTAACTAGCTCTCTAACTCTCTAGCCATCTGGATAGCCAGCTTTCTGAAGTAGCTTTATTGACTTTATTGGTTAACTAGACAGCTAGCCAACTGATGTAACTAGGTCACTAACTAGCTAGCCAGCTGGCTAGCCAGCTAACTTAACTAGCTGTTTTAACTAGCTGGCCTGCTTTCTAGCCAGTTGTATTAACAAGCTTGCTACATAGCTAGCCAGCTGGCTATCCAGCTGAATTAACTAGGTGACTTATCTTGCTAGCAAGCTGTGTAGTGAGCTGACATTACTGGCAAGCTACCTACCTAGCCAGCTGTCTAGTCAGCTGAAATAACGAGCTGAATTAACTAGATAGCCAGCTGGCTACACAGCTGAATTATTTCCCTAGCTACCTAGCTAGCTAGGAGGCTAACTAACTACCTAGTTAGACAGATGTATAGTCAGCTGACTTATCTAACTGACATAACTAGACACCTGATGGCTAGCCAGCTGACTTAACGAGCTACATACCTACATAGCCTCCTGGCTTGCCAGCTGACTTAATTACCTAACTTCCTAGCTAAACTGCTGCACAGCGTGCTGACTTAAATATGTGACTTCACTAGCTAGCTAGATAGCCAGCTGAATTAACTAGCTAGCTATCAAGCTAGGCAGGTGGAAAGCCAGCTCACATAACTAGGTGACTTAACTAGCTAGCAAGCTGACTTAACTAGCTGACATCATGAGCTAGCTACTTAGCTAGCCAGCTGACTTAACTAGCTTTTTTAACTAGCTAGCTACCTAGTTACCTATCATGTACCTAGTTGACTTAACTTGCTGACTTATCTATCTAGGTAGCTGACATATCTAGCAGACTTAACTAGCTAGCTTCCTAGCTAGACAGAGGAATTAACTAGCTGAAATAACGAGCAGACCAGCAGGTTACCCATCCAATATAACTTGCTTTTTAACCAGCTACCCACCTGCTAGACAACTGACTTAATGAGCTGACTTAACTAGCTAGCCTGCTAGTTAGCCAGCTAACTAAACTAGCTAACTTAACTCGCTGTCCAGCTGGCTAGCCAGCTAACTTAATTGCCTAGCTACATATGTAGCCAGCAGCCTAGCCAGCTGATTTAACAAGCTGACTTAACGAAGTAGCCAGATGGCTAGCCAGCAGATTTAACTAACTAGCTACCTGGCTAGGCAGCTGGACAACCAGCTTACATCTAGCTGACATAACTAGATAGTTTGATGGCTAGCCAGCTGACTTAACTAGCTACCTACCTACATAATCTATTGGCTTGCTAGTTGAATTAACTGCCTACCTACCTAGCTAACCTGCTGTCCAACGTGCTGACTTATCTAGGTTACTTAACTAGCTACCCAGCTGGCTAGGCAGCTACCTTAACTAGCCAGCTTCACTGCTAGGCAGCTGACTAGCCAGCTGACTTAACTATCTGACTTAACTGGATAGCCAGCTGCCTTATCTAGCTGACTTAACTAGCTAGCTAACTAGCTAGCCAGCTGACTTAACTAGATGACTTATCTATCTAGCTACCTAGCTGGAAAGCTGACTGGCCAGATGACTTAACTAGCTGATTTAACCTGCTATCCAGCTGCCTGGCCAGCTGACTTAACTAGCCAGCCAGCTGGCTGGCCAGCTGTATTAACTAGCTGTCTTAACAAGCTAGCAAGTTGGCTAGACAGCTGACTTAACTAACTAGTTAAATAGCTAGCCAGCTGGGAGGCCAACTGAATTAAGTAGCTTACTTAACTCACTTTCCCAATTGCTATCCAGCAGACTTAACTGGCTTGCTACCTAGCTAGTCTGCTGGCTAGCAGCTCACTTAACTAGTTGACTTAA